>NC_056736.1:43958913-44216413 GCF_019279795.1 Protopterus annectens
AGCTGTCTGTGATACTCCCACAGTATCCTTCATGTGCCTATGGAATATCTCATGTGCAAGTACATCCAGATTGAGACACACTTTGGTTTCAAGGGGGGATTGGGTTTCTTCGCAGTGTCTGCACAGACATACATGGGGCACACATGTTGCAGACAGCCTGCTCCAGTTGTCTGCCTAGGCAGTATCTATTGATTATTTGCTGGTCTGACAACTGGTTTGGTTGCAGCCTTGCTCTGCTCTAGCTGGCTGCTTCTAGGTTGCACAGCCACAGAATCATTTATGGCTTGTATCGTTGCAGCCTGTTGCAGTTCATTAACAACAGGTTGCATTTTTATTTATATATTTTTTATGCTTTGCTACATATTTCACCAAAATCTATAGTATTTGCTTGAATTCCTTGGGATCCATAAAACATATGTCAAGGATTTCAGAAAAGGAGTCAGCATGTCTATTTCTTGCATTTAAGTTGCATTGTGTGTGCACAATGTGTTTTGGAATCAGACCAGCATGAGCAGAATCCCTAATTATCCCACAATTAATATCTAAGTACTTGGGTTGCCTTCTTGTGTCTTTAGAAATCATGTCGCAGTTGGTGCACTGAAGTCCCCCTTCGATGTGCTGTGCTGTTTGCAAATAGCTTTCACTAACTTTACGGAATCCGGCCCAGAATGTATTAATTCATTAACATTGTTCCATGAAAATAGGTGCTTTGGAAGACAGTAGAATGCCTTCTTTGCTTATATGAAGAATCACAGACTTCATAATGTGTTTCTGTCTTTGATATTAGCACAAATTTCAGGAACAGTCAAGAAGAATCTCTTAAATAACCATCTGTTCCTACTTCCCTTATTAATGTTTCAGCTATTGATACCAGAAAGCTGACACCCTACCGCATACTGGTATTCTGAGAGCTGCTCGATGTCTTCGGTTTACTATTTTTCAGGTACTTAGATAAACAGAAAAAACTCTTCTACAAGCCTACTATTTTATCGGAAAATAAAAGAAAAAAGCCAACAAGGACCAACACAGTGTACATATACTAAAAAGTTGAAGTTTAATATAAATAGATTAGCACTTTAAGGCAAAACACCCTCCATCAGATGCCACACAAACACTACAACCATGTATTTAAAAACAAATAGACCAATATAATTCAATTAAAAAGTAATGAATAAAAACTTTACTTTCATGGCCACCCTCATACAATGATCAATAAGAACAGAGTATCAAACACACCTAAATAATGCACCATTCAAATTTCAAATCAGTCACCTATGCACCTGAAGGGCTAGTTTCAAAGGAAATACACCATTCAAACCAGGGACATGATCTGCCTGTAAATCAGGTATCCATTTAAGTTCAGCAAGTTCAGTTTGGTTAATCAGATCCCCTCCTCTCCAGTGTCTGACAACAAGTTGAAGCACCATATAACAGAAAGCATGCCCATTGTTATCATTCACATGCTGGGCAATTGAGCTCCATTCAGATGTATTTCTAATGGCACCAATATGCTGCAGGATGCACTATTTCAGCATCCTGTTAGTTTTTCCTATATAGAAAATACTGGAGGGAGAGTGCTGAGCTAGATATATCACATTTTTGCTCTGAGAATGAACATATTGCCTGGGCTGATAGATCCTTCCTGTTATCAGGTGACAAAAAGACATTTCCTTGTTGATGTATAGACACGCTTTACACTATTTACATGGATTTGTGCCCCACTTGTTAGAGCCAAAAAATGGAGATGGTTCACAGTATTGTTCCTTACATAAAATCCTTTTCAAGTTGAAATTATTCTTGAAACCAAATTGTAGCACTTCACCAACGATGGCCTTAAGTTCATCATCGGATCTTAAGATCTTCCAGTTGTCCCTGATGATGTACAAATACTCCACATCTCATTGTTATACTTAAATAACAACCTTGGAGGACCTTCCTCTGGCCTGTCTTGAGCACTATGCCCCTCGATAATTCAAATTGCATCTGTTAAACCATGACTGACCATCCAATTCCCTAAGGGAGATTACTTATCCCTTCATCTCCTCTATCTGATGTGTCTTATAGTTACGGACCTTGAAACATTGAAACATTGAAACCTTGAAAAGGTGCTAAGCAAAGCCATCTCCTGATTAAAAATATCATCTTCAGTACATAGCATCGACATGCGTAACATGTGTCCTTTCATTATATTGGGAAAAGTGTGTTTCGGATGCATACTGTCCCTGACTAACAAACCATTCTTCCAGCAAGCCTTCCTGTGGACCCTAGTCTCAAGTCCTCCACCATGCTTCTTATACATCTTAGTGTCAAGAAAATCAATCTCAGTCTCTGACACTTGTAAGGTGAATCTTAGAAACGCAGTACTCTTTTCCAAGTATTCAATGAAGCGTTCAAGATTTTCTCTGCTTTCACCCCATAAAACAAAAATGCCACCCTCAAACTTCTTGTAAAAGATGACATGTTGTCTTCATGGATTAAAGCAGTTGAAGGTTCTATATTATGACATTGAAAGGTAATTTTGAACACCTAAACAACGACCCATATTCATCGAAATGCATTTATGCAAATCGATGAGTACTTCCAGGGCAAAGATGTAGTTGGCCAGCTACATGGTATTGCTATTTTCTCCACTGTAGTACGATCTCAGAGTTGGTATATTTAGTTAGGGTGAGTGTGGGGGGCACAGCCCCCCATGTTAGGGGTGTGGGGGGGTTAAGCCCCCCCACATGGGTGGGGTTGCTTTAGGTTAGGTTAGTTATGTGGGATTGCAGGGCAAATGTCTTTTTTTGCACTGTAAGTATTCATCGATTCGTGTAAATGTGTTTCAATGAATGCAGGATGATGTTTAGGTGTTCAATATTATGACATTTCGACATTGTAATATAGATGCCAGTTGAAGACCACCTCCTTCTCCCAATGTGCCATTACCAAGTTTGCAAATATATTGGCATATGGGGTACCCATAGTAACACCCCATTGCTGCCGAAAAATCTCATTATCAAACATAAAGATGTTCTTATCCAACACCAACTGTAAAAGCAAAGGAACAAGAAGGATACTTATGGCTCTCATAAGCCCCTAGTAATTCTGAAGGAAGTGAGTTTGGATCCTTGTTTAGGATCGAATGGTGTGGTACAGGGAGCAACTTACATGATATCATAGAACGTGCTCATGAGAGTAATGTCAATATCCATGAAGGCTCTCAGAAACAAAATTCTGGAATGCCAGCAGGAAATAATATTATGGTCAGCTGGGATATGAGCAGACTGGGAGCTAGACCCAAGACTAGAGCCAATATAGAATTGTTCCCACCAGGATGGACTCCAGCAAGAGGAATAGGTTATCCTGCTGGAGCCAGAAATTCCGGAAGGTTTTGACTTAATATCACATCAATATGAGAATGAGTTAATATGTAATATTATATTGGATTTATAAGAAGTATAGTGTAGGACTTGAGACTAGGGTCCACAGGAAGGCTTGCTGGAAGAATGGTTTGTTAGCCAGGGAAAGTATGCATCCAAAACATATTTTTCCCATTATAATGAAAGAGCAAATATTATGCATGTCGAGCCTGCTTTTTAGTTTATGCTCAACTTGTTGGTCCTTGTTCTGTTGTTTGTGCCTTTGTAGTCCTTTAGTGCTCCTGGATTTCTTTTTGTGTATCAACTTTATTTGAAAATAATATTCCTCAGAAAAAATTCTGAACATTACCCATGAAAGACAGACAGACAGACACACACACACACACACACACACACACACACACACACACACACACACACACACACACACACACACACGCACACACGCACACACGCACACACGCACGCACACACACACACACACACACACACACACACCAATGAATGAAAGTTCAAATGGACCATATCTGCACTTTTACAGTTCTTACGTTGTTATTATCATGACTTGACTTGTCAAGCTATCATAACAACTCCCTTTCTTCTGCTAGTCTTTTGTATTTTTTGTAAGCTTATCTAGTTATACTAGAGTCCATCTGATGTTGAACAAATGCTTCGTGCTTCATGAAACCTAAAATTCCTTAACATATTCTAATGTGAAAGAATGTCATTGACTTATGATCATGTCAATAAAAGGCATTTTATGGAGTTTAATGGTGAGCGAGTATAGCAAATCTGTATCAACATGTGTACTGCACTGCAAAGTAGCTTTAAGAGCAGGATAATTCCAAATCAAAATAATTAACTAAACAAGTGTTATGCATGATTTGGGGGAATGAATAGCATTCATTTAGAAACAAGAACACAGGCCTCCTTTTTTCAGAGCAAGAGCAGAAAATGCATAACGCATATTTGTTTAACATACGTAATCTGATCTCCTTTTGTGATAAATCATGAACATTTGGTGCCTCTCTCTTTACTGTCTTCATTTTAGTTTATTAAAATAAATGTTTTTCTGATCCATGTTCATTTAAAGTTCTGTTGTTTACCAAACAGTAAATAAAGATATTTATCATTTGATCATTGCTATATTAGTCATATTATCATTTGATTATTGTGCTATAATAGCCATAGTTATATGGATTATTTCCTGCATAGTATATAACAGCTGGCCAGCTTCCAAAGCTTAAGGGCAGAAACCACATGCCTAAACCTTTATTATACCATGACCCCTTGAAAACGCGCTGATTGGCCCAGCATTGCATGCATCGAGTTATACTAATATAGGAAAGAAAACGGAGCGTCGCCCATTAGAATAACTATACTCTAATAAACATTTTCTAATTATGTTAAATGGGTTTGTTATGGTGATAACGAGATCTTAAAAAAAGCATTTTAATCCGTTGCTTATTTACTAAACCCATTTACTAGCTCTAAACCCATTTAACATACTTTAGAAAGCAAGACAAACACTGTTTTTAAAAAGCAATCTTAATTTAATCTTGTTGTTCGTATTTTTTATGTATGTTAAATGGGTTTGCAATAGACATCTCTAATTTTACACTAAAACTGTTGTTTAACTGTTTTAAACTCATTTAAAACGTCTAACACATTTAAAAAAACTTAAAAACAAAAGCAACAGAGATTTTAAAAGCAATTACAACTTGCTGCTGCGTACATCAGCGCTGCCACGGATTTGATGTACTGCCAGGCACGCTGGGAAGGGAAGCGCAAGGCAGTGCAGGACATCTAAGAGTGCCATTATTTATAGCAATTTTTAGTAAATAAATAAATTAATATAGTAATAGCTTCTTTTTCTGGGTAATTATATGACTAATAGCCACGGTTACTTCGCTTTGTTTGGTCCCCATGCCATTACCTTGGCTTCCAAACCCAGCCCCAATATATCATCTTGAGCAGGGCTGAAGAAAGCCAATGGTTTGGGTGCCAACTTCTTCAGAGCTTTCCTAACACCAAAGATTGCTTTCTGCTACTGTTGCTTCATTTCTGGGCAGATACATTCTCTTTGGGGGAAAAGGCCTTCTGCATTTATTTATTTTAACAAAAACTTAACTTTCAGAAAAACTATTTAAAATAAGCCAAGAAAATTTATTTTATTGAGTTGGCATGTAACTTATAGTCACTTTTTTGCTTATGGAAAAAAAGCATTTTTATTATTTACTTCTTTAACAGACTGTTGTTGTAAGTCTTCTTTGGATATCAGGCTCCTTTTTTGGCTTCATCATCAAACAACTTTACCTGTTCCTTAGTTCTTCTAGCCACAAAAAGAAAAGAAAGTTTCCAGATAGCCATTAACAATTCATCAGACTAAACTTTGACTTAGCCGTAGATAGGTGACTGATGTTGCCAGTTCTGGTTCCTCAGACCATTCATCATCAACATTGGATCACTTTGGTGTATTCCTTACAGACACCATAATGTCCTTGTCAGAGCTGGTGGAAGAAGTAGGGAATGCCTTTCTGCCTAGTTGGACTGGGATACCTTTTCCAGGGGTGTCATGTCTGACAGGAATAGGTCTGCTTCTATGGAATTTCCTGTGAAATAGAAGCAAATGTTAGACATTTATCTTGCTCGGCCTCTGTTACTTCAAACAGGAATGATTTATTAAGGTTAAGCTCAGGCTCTTTAAGCTTTTCAGGATATTGAACAGGAAAATGATATTGAGAGGGCAACTTCTGTTTCCTCTTCTCAAGTAACCGAGTCTGACAATGATGAGAGTATTTATTCTGATAGTCGCTTGAAAGAATTGTCTTTTTTCTGAAACTATATCCATAATGTATCATTTATTTCAATGGGAACATAATGATATTCTACTGTTTCTAATGAAATAGTATGATTTATTCCAACTGGAATTTCCTTAACTTACTACGACTTTTCTTTTTCTTCCGATATTATTCTAGCCTGTAACTTGACTGACAGCCAGCCTGCTACCCCTAAGAAAATTTACAGATCACATGACGTTCTTTAACCTTATACATTTTTGTTATGTAATCCCACACCTGACCTTGCAGATGATGTCATTGGTAAATCTTGCTGCTGCTAAACATTTCGTAAATGCTGATCTCTCATCCTCTGATAAGGATACGAAAGCCTTTGAAAGATTTGGAAAAAATGTATATTCTACTCTTACACTTATTTTTAAAATTCCTAATTATCAAGCTCACATGTTAAAACTTTATGCTTGCTTATGTTGACAATATGAGGAACATTATAGATTAATTTTCCTCTTCTGAGGAAAATCATCTTTTTGTAATTGTATTGCTTCTGGGTGTCAGGCAACTAAAGACTCTTTGAAGTGTGCTAATGATTCATCTGCTGCTACTGGAACTGTAATGAAAAAGTTTGCTTAGTTGCATAGGCAAAATCCACCTGGTGGTGTTAAAGCTGAAAATTTGAATTCTCTTTTAGATAGAGAGGTTGTGTTTGGACCATCTGCTACTGAGGTCCTGAAAAAATATGCTGATTTAGGGTTTTTCGTAGATTTGTCAGCCATTCTTTGCCATGTTTGACAAGATTACCTCTGTACCATTTTACAAAAAACAAAGTTAGCAGACACACCAGATTTCTGGCAAGCATGCATTTACAAAACAATGGCAAGGGAGCTCCAAAAAGTAAGGAGTTGCCCTTGAGAAAAAAGAACAGTCCAACAAGTCTGAACGACTAGCTACAAAATACAGCCACCTACACATACAGCACCCTGGCAAACCTTAATATCTTCCCCTAACATCTGTCTCTCCATTCTCTCTTTGGCATTATATAATCTTAGATAAATGGGTTCTAACAGTGATTATTCAGGGATACAAATAGTATTAATGCTATCATTCCCCATTTAAGTTGTTTTAGTAACCCTATATTTAAAGGATGCTTATCATCAGAATCCTATTTTTTGTGTCTAGTTCACACTTTCAGTTCACTTTATTACATTGTGGGCTATCCAATGCTCAAAGATATTCACAAAGTGTCCTACTCCAGTGGTAGCCAACTGCTCACCACAAGGTATTCACATTTTCCTAATTTAGATGACTTTCTTATATTTGCAGTATTTTTCAAACTTTCAGGGAAGTCTCACTTGGGTGACAACTCTTTCACAGATAAGGGTTTCTGGAAAACATTCAAATGTATTCCTTGACACCCTCTCAAAGGATCAAAGGATTGTTTTTTTTTTTTTTTTTTTTTTGTTTCCTGGATACTTTAATTCAAATAACTTTTCTTCTACCTGGAAAAGTAGATCTAAGTATAATTCTGAGTTATTTTTCACTCAGTCCAGTGCTTCAGCAAAGGAATATGACAGGATACTAGAATTCATGGCATCCATGATTCTGTTGATTACTGTAGGCAGACTCCACATGAGAAGAATTTGCTGGTAACTAAAATCCAAATGGTCCCAGCATCAACCCTGACATTCTATATTCCTGTTTTGGGATTTGTGAGAAGGGAACTCATTTGGTAGAGAGACTCATTTTATCTGAATACAAATCTCCCCTTTTCCCTTTGAGCCCCAGCACAGACCTTAACTACAGAAACATCAAACAACAAAGATCACTGATGGCTCTGATAAATCCACCTCTCATCCAAGAACCCTATCCTCTTCAGCTTTAGCTATGGACTCTTCAAACTTTGCTTGGTAGCAGTCGCTATGGCAGTAAAAGGGCAGAATTTTGGGGGGAAAAGTACAACCCAATCTGCATAAATGCAAATCAGGTGCTGGCTGTAATAAATGCTTTCAACTGTTTCAATCATCAATGGTCTCCAGGACCATTACAAGTGGTTACAGACAGCACCATTGTGATGTGGTTCATAAAAGATAGAGGTGGGGAACCAGATCTTACTCTCTGTAAAGACTATCCATGATAACCTAGGCTACAGCTTTTCAGTAGTTTCTTGCTACATGTATCTTTGCACTTCATCAGAGCAAAGTTTTGTGGCAAAAAAGTATAACAAGACCAAGACAGACATTCATGAATGAAAATTATACCTGGGATTTTACAGGAATTGAACCATCTATTTGAGGCACCTCATATGCATCTATTTGCAACCATTCACAACAAACAACTGGCAAAATTCTGCTCAATGACTTTATGCAAGAAATTCTGGAAACCAGATGGATTTTACTTCTTTGGAAGGGAATCTTGCTATATGCTTTTCCACCTTTTCCACCATTTCTCCTGATATCCAGGGTCATTCTGAAGATTCAAAAGGACTCTCCAAAGTTCGTTGTCATGAGTCCTGGTGACAAAGGCAACAATTGTCCCTACTTCTTTTGGAAATGGTCATGGGCAATTACCACAGGCATTCATGCAGTCTGGACCTATTTATGAAAATCAGGAGGTATTTAATTCACCCAAACTTGAAACAACTTCAGCTAACTGTTTGGACAATATAGTTTTAATACCATTAGGCACATATTTTCTGAGGATGTGCAGCAGGTATTAATGGAGGCAAAGATGTCTGTTTTTGTTTAATCATATATTAGTAAATGGAAAAGATGTTCTGTTTGGTGGGAAGACAAGATCCAGGACCCTTTTAAGGCTTGTATTTCTCTAGTTCTGCAATATTTGCTTGAGACATTATCCTCTGGTCTTTTCTACTCCTCTGTCAAGGTTCATTTGTCATTCATTTCAGCATGTCTGCCCACAGAACCTCCCCTTTCAATGCATTCCCATGTTAAAGTGTTTTTGAAAGGTGTGTTGCATACCAGGCCTTCAAGAAAACAGGTGGTCCTCCCTTGGCATTTCAACATTGGTTTGGAAAAAACAACTCTTGCTCCACTTGAACCAGCTCAACAAGCTGATTTGAGATTCATAGCATGGAAAACAACTTTGGTCACTGCTCTTAAGTCTGCAAGAAGAGTGTCTGAGTTGAAGCTCTCATGGTGGGTCATCCTTATCTCATTTCGATAAAGATATGGTTTGTTTGAGAACAAATCTTTTCTTTATGCATACAGTGATGTCCAAGTTTACCTTGAGCTAAACTGTCCATCTCCATGTTTTCTTTTCATATGTTATAAACTAAGGAGAAGGGATTCTTCATACTCTTGTTATCTACAGACAGCTCAGATGTTATCTTAACAGAATTAAATCCTTTAGAAACTTTGATATGTTATTAATTTATTATGAAGGTAAGGAAAAAGGGCAACCAATTTCAAAGCAGACATCTTCAAATGTCTGCCATTCTTATTACCTTATGTTAGTCTGACTGCAATAAGTCAATTCCATGCAGGGATAAGACTCATTCTACCAGGGTCTTGGTTTTATGAGAGGATTTTTGGAAAGGGGTAGATTTTAGAAGTATTGTTGCAACAGCAACTTGCTCCTTTGTACATTTATTTCCAAAACACTACAAACTAGATTCCTTCTCCAGGTCTACAGCAGGCTTTGTTTGGGCTATACTCAAATAGCTCCTGGACCCTAATCCTTCCTCCTCCTCCCAGTCAGTGTAACCTATGGTAATATACCATATAGCTAATGTTAATGCATTAGTGATTAAGTGATGAACATAGTACAGTTGTGTTGCATAAGCTTACAATAACAGAACATGTCTGAATTATCACTGCTGATGTAGCCACCCACTTCCTCCACCCCCTTATTCTTGTTTATTTTTGTTGCTAAAATGAGCATTTGGAATTTTGCTTAACTAGCACTGATTTCTTTCAGGGATGCAGCCTCCCTCTCAGTGTTAACAAGAAATTACTGAAGCACTTCATGCCCCAGCCATTGTTTTTCTTCAGCTCTACATGATGATAATGGTTTTGGGCATGTAGAAGGTGCCCTTAAGCTTTGAAATCTGTCTGACTCTTACATTTTATACATTATATAACCCGTATAGCAAATACTACTGAAACAGTGATCATTTATGCATCTACTGTAGTGGCAAGTGCACTTACAAAACTGTACTATACTTTTCTTAAACAATTTTACCTACTGAATCATTATTTTAGCTTGAAAAAAACACACGTACAACACGTACATAAAATGCATTTACATAAAGTAAAATGTCAAAATATGGAGTGTAATAAAATTGAATCTAAAATGCTGAAATTACAAAGTTTATAACCAACAAAGAAATAGCATTTAGAATAACAAAAAATAAATAAATAAATAAAATAAAAGCACTAGCAAGATCTATCATCCTTCAGCTCATGTGGGTACAATGCACTCACCTTCCTATCTGTTAAATTTACAAGCCCTGAGTCTGTAGTGATTCAGTGTATGGTGAATGATGCAAGGCAGTCTGACCCTAGAGAGAGTAGTGAGTATTTAAAAGCATTTCATGCATAGCATTAAGAAAAATAATGCAATGTGTGGTGAAACACAGGGAGCGGAAGATGCAGAAACACATGTTGCATGATTGCAGTATGGGAGAAATAGTGAGGCATTGATAGCCTGCAAATGACTGGTCAGTTTCTTGCAAATGAATGGTTACATGCTAAATGACTTATCCCATATGTCAGTGATGAAATTAAACAGGGACGACCAATTAAGAGATGTATAAATACAGCATTATAAGACACTGTTCATCCCTTACTGAACATCAGGACTTTTCAGTTTAAAGGTGTTTCAGTTTTCAATGGAACAGTGTTGGCCAGATTTGGCCAGATATGTGTGTGAGTAATGTAGAGCTTGTAACAGTTTAATGGCAGGATGGTATTGGCTGTAGTTTTAGGGAAGATGAACACTACTGGTTAGAGCCTTAGCTGTTTTTCATTAGCTCTTTTATTTTCTTACTTGGTTTTATATTGTGTGGAGCTGTGCTTACTGCAGCAGGGTTGATATATACACTTCATCAATGCCAGCACTATTCAGTTGTATGTTTTCCTAATATAACCAACTCAGCTAAACCCTATTAGTAAACAGGCTCTTGCCATGTACAGGTGCAGCAAACTGTGCATAGCAATACAACACTCAGAGCTGAGCACCCTAAAAGTAGCTTGTAGTAACTCCTAGTGGCATTACTTGTGCAACTAAACCTGCAGCTGCTACAAACATTATGACTTTATGACTGATATAGCATGCTTTTCATTATTTTGTTTGTGTTATACCTAGTTGACTATAGGCAATGTTGAAACAAATGCACATCAGTACTTTATAGTATCAGTATTTTAGTTTTTATTATATTGTAGTCTGTATGTATTCTTTGTTTAATTATGCACCCCATAGAAAGCTGCTGCCCACATCTTTAATTTTAGAAACTTATTTTTGTATGTGTGTAGGTAGTTTTAACACAAAACACTCACTTATGTTTCATAACAATCATCATCTTCTTTCGGCTGTTCCCATTAGGGGTCGCCACAGCAGATCATCTGTTTCCATTTCTTCCTGTCCTCTGCATCTTGCTCAGTCACACCAACCACCTACATGTCCTCTCTCACCACATCCATAAACCTTATCTTAGGCCTTCCTGTTTTCCTGTTACCTGGTAGCTTCATCCTTAGCATATTTTTTCCCAATATACTCAACATCCTTCCTCAGCACATGTCCAAACCAATGTAATCTTGCTTCTCTAGCTTTGTCTCCAAACCTTCCAACCTGGGCTGATCCTCTAATATACTTATTCCTAATCCTGTCCACCCTCGTCACACCCAGTGCAAATCATAACACCTTTAACTCTGCCACAACCAACTCTAACTCCTGCCTTTTTGTCAATGCCACTGTCTCCAACCCATATAACATAGCTGGTCTCACTACCCTCTTGTAGACCTTCCCTTTCACTCTTACTGGTACTCGTCTGTCACAAATCACTCCTGACACTCTTCTCCACCCACTCCATCCTGCCTGTACTCTCTTCTTTACCCCTCTTCCACACTTACCATTACTCTGAACTGTTAATCCCAAGTATTTAAACTCATCCACCTTCAACACCTCTACTCCCTGCATCCTCACCATTCCTTTATCCTCCCTCTCATTCACACACATATATTCTGTCTTAGCCTTGCTGACCTTCATTCCTCTTCTCTCTAGAGCATATGTCCATCTCTCCAGGGTCTCCTCCACCTGTTTCTTACTCTCACTACAGATCACAATGTCATCTGCAAACATCATAGTCCACGTGGACTCCTGTCTGATCTCGACTGTCAATAATGAATCTCCTAATTTATATTTTTTTATTCTTTTAGCATGCTAAACAAAACACAGCACAGTGAATCTAAAATTTATATTCCACAAATGCACTTGTCGTGTGCCTAACATTTATTTATTGCTTGTACTTGACAGGATAGTTGCAACATTTACATATCTGAAGAGATATGAAGAAGCTGTAAGTCAGTAAAAGGGAAAAGTACAAGCATGTCTAGAATGACAGAAGGATGCCTTACAGCATTTCACATCTGTTTAAACAGAGAATTAGTATCAGTAAAGCTGTTACTCACTGCATAATTGTACATCTACTGATTTTTGCTCATTATAGCACAAAATGGAACACAAGATGAAACAAGCCTGTGGAAATAACATATAGAACTAGGGGTCACAATATTAGCGAAGAGCAAAAGCCAACAAGTGCCTGAAAGTCTCCTGGCAGTTAATTTATATAAAATTCTGGATATTGCCAAGGATTACTTCTCTCAAGGCTTCCATAACAGACAATGACTAATATAGCCTGAAGTTTCCCTTCACTCAGAGTCATGGTGCAGTATAGTCAATGCCGTAATGTATTGCTATAGATTTGCTATACCCAGGCTGCCATAAACTCTGTGCAGTGTTTTTTTTCTTTTTTTGCTGTTTGTATAAAAGGCATACAATATAAGCAAGGTGCAGACTTAAAATCAGAAAAGCATGAGAGCAACCAGGACAAGAGTTCTATAGGTGTACCTGTATTCATATGTCCACAGTCGTAATGTGATGTGTTGGCATCTTTATGCAGATCTTCACAGATAAGATGATATCTTATACAGAGTGGTATATGAGGCTTCATGTTTTCATTGCATTAGTATGGTGTGTTGACTTGCGTATGCAGCTTTCACGACACACATCTCATAGGTTTGGCATCACTGCCCCTAGGCAAAGTGTGGAAACTTACTCAATGTGCATAAAGGGGAAGGTAATGGTGACAACCTATATTTATTATGTACTCATCATGCACAGAACAAACACAATGGAGTAGTCCTGACTGCTTGTGCGCCATATTTCCTCTGTCACAAGCCATCCATGATGCATACAATAGTGACAGAACCAATATGCAGACGTAGGGGGTCACTATTTATAACGGCGTGAATGGTGCACACTTCATCACCCGTGCATGTGTAGTGATATATGTTAACACAACACTTTTTCCCTAAATGTAGACTACTGACATTGTTCCAGTCTCATGATATTGGTTGCCATAGACTTATAATTTACATGCACACTTAACATGTTGCACAGCTCTCATGTTTTTATTCAAGCCATCCTGGGGACTTTGGCTTTCTATATATAGTTGTCTGCAAAGATTAGCATCTGAAATGCAGGTGTGATAGAGCCCTGCTGATTGCATTATAGGTCTTTGCATTGTGTTCCTCATATTGCATGTACTGGCATGCCTTCTGCACTTGCATTCATACTGCTTCCCTCCATATTGCAGGGATGCATGTGTGTTCCAAAGCAGTGTTAACCTTTTGTTACTGTACATTGTATGACAATATAACAGCATGTTTCCATGAAGTCACCCTAAGTAATCCTAACATATGAGTTGCTTATTATAGCAAATTAATAGAAAAAGATGTGTACAACTTTATACCATATACTGTTGTAGGTATGGATGTCATATATAGAAACTTAACAGGCTTCACCCATGGAGAAATCAAAGATTCCTGATCTTAGTATAAGTAAGATCTCATAATGCACATCAGGGAATGTTTTAACTCCTCACATTTACAAGATCAACATATTTAATCATGGCATATATTATAAATTATGTGCAGTAATCAATCACAGTTCTAAAGGTCTACCCTTAGATTTCCATGGTGGCAATATGATATGTTGGCATCTTTATGCAGATCTTCACAGATATATAGTATGATATCTTACCCAAAGTGGTATACAGGGCTTCAACTTTCCCCAGGCAAAGTATGGCAGCTTCCTCAATGTGCATATAGGTGGAAGGCAATGGTAATAACCTGCATTTGTTAAGTGCACATCATACACAGAACCAACACAGTGGAGCAGCCCTGACTGCATGTGTGCCATACTTTCTCTTTGACAAGCCATCCATGATGCATACAATAGTGGCAGATCTCAACATAATCAGAGACTAATGCAGGTGTATACTCAGTGAAAATCAGGGACACAATTTCTATGTCAGTATGAATAATGTGTGACAGTGACGGAATACAGGAATGTGGAATAATAAATACATTTCTCAAAGTTAAGGTAGTCTATACCTCTACTTATTCTCATTATTTATTAAGTGCAATTCACCGCCTTTATCCTGGTGTTATTAGCCAGGGACTGTGATGAACAGAGCTACACTCTTGAGTTAAAATCAAGGACATTCCTGGATATCAGGGACATTTCTGGTGTATGATTTGGTGCATAACAATACAGTCTATTTAGAAATTTCTTTCTCTCCTACTTAACCTACATTTTGATGTATGACATACTGGTGTTGAACATGAAGTCCTGCATATTTCTCTAAGTGCAGTTATGATTGCCCTTTAGTTTTATTCATTTGTTTACTGGAATTTTATGGATTATATCAGATTCCATATTTTCCAGTGAATGTATTTTATTAGTACATGACTTATGGAGACATCTGTAGTTGTTTGTGGACCTACTGGATGGAATGCTGCAGACATATTCCTTTATATGTCCTGTAGCTTGTATTGGGCTTGTATAATATCTGTAGCTTTGGTACTGCACGTCATAATTTATTATTCACTTTTCTTGACTTATGGATTTGCTGTAACTGATCGATAGCACACCAATGCTGCTGGGCAATTCTGTTTTGTCCTGCAATATTCTAGATTCACTGAAGCATATTTGCATATTACAGGCTTATCTGGAACTTTTATACAGGTATAGGTGAAATGTATTGGATTCCATGAAAATTACAGCATCTGGTCTATAGTCTACTCCTCAAGAAGAATTTAAAACACAAAACTTTAGTAACAGCAATTTATTCTCTTACAAAGGTTATCTCATTCATACCTTATTGTCTGGAATGTCTTATATTTGAAGGGAAAAAGAAGCAATCAGAAATGAACGTATCCCTAAACACAAAATAGATCAACTTCTTTCTCAGCCTACAATTGAATTCTTACCTAAAAAAATTGCTCACTTATAAGCCTTGAAACATACACCAATTCCATGAAAAAAATGTGCCTAATAATATCCATGTCATAGCTTTTTGCTAATTCTGAAATTATGACATTAAGTAGAAGCCTGTAAATTTAAGATAATGCAAGGAAAAGAAAAACATTTCAGTCCCAAGTTGAAGAAAAAGTGTCTTTTTGTAGAAAACTACATAATGCATTGTAATAGAAAAACAATGTCACAAATTCTAAAAAATAAAAAATAAATAAAAAAATAAAAAAATGGAAAAAAAAATAAAAGATATGTGTGTGTGTGTGTGTGTGTGTGTGTGTGTGTGTGTGTGTGTGTGTGTGTGTGTGTGTGTGTGTGTGTGTGTGTGTGTGTGTGTGTGTGTGTGTGTGTGTGTGTGTGTGTGTGTGTGTGTGTGTGTGTGTATCTACCTAAAGGTAATTTTAATCGATGTTAGTACAACTATGACATGTTTTTGGGATGCAAGAGGAAACCATATGCAAAGCCATGGAAAGACTTATCATGGACCTGATCAATAAAGACATAGGGAAATTTCAAATACTGGACCAGTCTCAGTTTGAATTAATAAAGAGCAGGCCATGCTTACTTACCGTGGTGGATTTTTTTACAAGGTCACCAAAACAATGAATGAAGTTAAACCAGTACACACCACATATCTCAATATGGATAAAGCTTTTGATACAGTGCTCAGTCAGGCATAGTAGAAAAGCTAAATAAACTGTGAATACACTCCTATGTCACCCATTGGATTAACAACTGGCTCACATATAGGATAAAGGAAATCAATATAGGGTAAATTACCTCCACAAAGAGACCAGTTATCAGTGGAGTTCCCCCTCCTCCCTAGGTATTCTGCTGAGAGCTCTCCTGTTTAGTATCTACTTCTCTGAAGTAAAAGCCAATATCAAAGGGCTCTGGCTATCTAGGTCTGCAGATGAATGCAAGGTAGGTGCAATCTTTGAAACTTCAAATGACTTGACCATCATGCAGGAAGATTTCTCCCAAGCAAATAACTGGTGCCAAAATCATGGACTGAAACTAACTGCCTAAAAATGCACTATCATAACCTTTTACCCAGGGAACTACCTTACTGACAATAAGCCTCTAAGAGTTTACCCAGTTGTTCTGGATTTTGGAACTTATGTCAACAGTGACCTACGTTTCAACAAGCATGTGTCCATTCTTTAAAAGAAAGTCCTTCTATATAGCACAGTTTATAAACAAAGGAATTGTGTGTTGATCTAGGGGTGTCAATGTCTCCCTTTACTCAGCTCTCATTAGGGCAGTCATTGAGTATAATGCCCCCTTTGCAATGTGCCAGTCCAGACACATCCAACAACTGGAATGTCAACAGAGATATCTTACTGAAAGAATACAGGGCTTAAACACATATAAACTGACTTAAAACTCAATACTTATAATTGGTATCCTATAAGCTGTTAAGAGGTGACCTGTATCTGCATTAAAAGCATCCTCTGACACAATACTGATGGATTTACTGCATATCAACAAGTCGAACTGCATCAGAAATACTCGGTCTAGAGATCTAAACCTTTTCTGCAGTATCAACAGAGCAGGTTTGATCAAGAACCATATCTCGTAAAGGATAGCATGCTCTGCAACACATTCTCCATCCACATAAAACAAAGCTCTTCCCTGTCCATATTCAAAAACAACATGGATCTATGGATGGGATGGGAAACAGAAAATTTACCCCAGGATTGCCTGCACTACTAATTGATAGAGGCGACTCCTAAATGCTTTATCCCATGCCTGGGTCCACCCAAATTATCTATTGTATGATCCCAGTTATTCTCACTAGGGGTAATATATAATAATTAACCATGGGATGGGTAAGGCCAGTGTAACACCAAATGGGATAGTTTAATTCAAGCACCAAAAGGGAAACTGCCTAAGGTTAGAATGACCACAAGAGCAGCTAACCTAGTACTTACCTATGAACCAAAGCATCTGGCAAAAACCCTCATGGCCAAAAGAGCAACATAGTTTTAGAATGATAAGGTAAGCCCCTACATTGCAATGGCCACTCAAAAAGTTTGCAGTAGGGCAAACATGGCAATAGAGGAGCTGCAAATAGATTTGCAAAAATAATATTATGAAAACTAAAAATTGTATAAGATGAATAATGTTTCTGGTAATACACAATGAAAAAATGAGCACTAAAATCTGGAAATAATAATTAAGGCAAGACTGAGATCATACAGTAAAATCTATTGTGAAGTCAAGAAGTCTGAAAAAATAATAAATAAAAGAAGAATGGATATACTTCTTGAAAATACTGCAGTTTGTATTCCTTAGCGGCTGTTTGCTATTAAACAGAATCTGCAGTTTGCATTTCTGTTCTTACTGATAATACCTGCTGCTGACAGGAGTCTGTTTAGGACCCACAGACTAAAATGTCACTTCATTTTTGAAGGAACACACTGTCCTTTCCCTGCTTGTATGGTATTAAACAAAAAGCTTTGTGCCTAATTAGTTCTGTCCTCTTCAGGCTATCATGGCACACAAGCAACCCTACAGTCCTAGTCATTATGTTGAGTGAATCACAGCTCATTGAACCTGTAACTCAACAAGCAGAAACTATCAAGGCCATGCCATCAGCTCTGAGAGCAAAGTGTTACCGGACCCCTCAAAAGATCCATGAAAGCACCCATTTCTCAAATGTGTGAGCAAGAAGTTCACTACGTTTTCAATGTTTTTATCTGACAAGTTACAGTTTGAAGTAGCTGTAACTTGACCAACTGATACAAATCCCCTGATAGTTTCTGCAATATGTTTCTGTATTTCTCACAATATCAAGGGTATCTTTATCAGTATCACCAGTGTTACCACATTTTAAAAGCAGGTTTTAGTTTATTCTTCTGATTAATCTCCATTCTTGGTGATACCATCCCCTGCCCTTGGGGCATCCACATGATTATCACTATTTTTGCCTTTCTTGTCCACTGTTGTAGCATCAGTGCTTTTTTATTTTCTAAGTTTCATATCATTCTTTATTAGTGAATTTCATCATGAGAATAAATTGAATATAACTCCTAATACCTTTGCTTCTGTAGTAGCTTATTTAAAAGCTTGTCAGTCATGCTTTTCAAACTGTAACTAAGTAGTCATGTACCCATCTTGAAAGAGAAAACATCATCCGATTGTTACTGGACTGCCTTCTTCCAGAGAGTTTCCAGTATCCACTGAAGTATCACCTTTTCATTTGCAATAGTTTTCTGTGCTTAATAGAGTCTCATACATCTGTATATCTATCATATCACAGACTTTTAACATTCTCAAGAAATTAAAAGTATATGGCACTTACACATCTATCCTAGGTTCAGCCACAGGACATTGTATTTCTCCATTTTCGGTTAGATGGTTTCTTTGCTGAGGAACTTGGATGATCCTTCTCTTCTTTTCCTTCTGCTTCCTTTCCCTGCGTGCCATGTCTTATGAGCCTAATGTTTTATTTTTATCGCTCCAAACCACAGTCCTCATAGTTTGTCTTAATATTCCTGAAAAGAGCCTGCTTAATTATTTCATTCTGATGTTTATGGAGTGAATGGAAATGCCCTCTGGGGACATATTTGGAAATGATTGACTCTGGCAGGATAATAATATAACAATGCATACAAATGCATGCTGTAGCAAAACAGAAGAATGTGCATATATGGTCTGCACTGCAGTACTTATATATGTATACAGTCAAATATATGTCCAAATAAAAAAAATGATTTATTGAAGGAAATCAACTGACCAGAGTATATGTTAATATATTCTGTCAGATTTTCTTAATTAATACGCATTATAATAATTGATTTTGTGTACTGAATCACAGAATGCAACATAAAATGAAATGCATAGTCAACCACTGTTCACGTTTTGTATTTTTCTATGAATTGTGTAAAATATTCCATGTTTATGGGCAATGATAATTAAAAATGTAAGATTTCCACACATGAAAACAGGCGGACTCAGGAACACAGATGAATAATATGTATGCTTATTCATTGTAATGTAGAAATGTACCATGCAGTACAGAACAGAATATAAGCACAGTAGTCTCTTATTCATGCCTTTTATTTCATTATGACTGAGACTCACATACACAGACATACACCATTATACACATTTGTTTTTGTACATGTATGACTGTAAGTAACAATATAATACATTTAATATATTTATGTGTGTGTATGTGCAAACACATAGATAAATATATAGGTATATATAGTGTAAATTGTATGTGTGTTGTTGCAATGTTAATATGCAGTATCACTGTAATCATAGTTTTCACAAAGGATAACCGCAAAGCAGTAACAAAATGTAGAATCTATTAAATGTGAAATGCTATTAACCCTGGCAAATAGAAAATGTAATCAAGTTCAAAGTGCACATGCAGGAAAATGATACATTCTCCATGTTCACAGAAAGGTGTCATACAGCTCATGACAAGCATTTTATAATCTAATAAATCTTTCTGCTCTACATATGCATCTCATTTAGCTAAATAGAACAGTATAAATCAAGTCCCAGTTAAGAGGCTTGCCAAACCATGTGTGCAATTATTTGAGCATATTTTGGATTCAAGAATGTTGAACTTCTTCCCTTCTAGTGTGACGCTGATGTTTAAATTATATATGCTATAATACCCACTCATTTCATGTGTTGTGATTGTGAAAGGGGTAGAGAGTGCTTTCAGACCCTGGAGGTTTGGGACTGAAAATTTCTAAATGAGGCAATTATAGATTTAAAAAATATATATTGAGTTAACCTTCTCAGTGCAAAGCACAATCCATAAATTATGGATTTCTGTTACACAGACTGAAGTCAGATCCTTAACTGCTCTAACACTGTACACGTAACATTTGGCTCTTTTACAAAATAATAGCAAAATTATGTTATGTAGCTCATTAACAATCATAGTTGAAATCGGACTTCCATCAAAAAGTGATATACGCAGGGAGTGCATACAATGAAATGCAAGAGTTGTTACTTCTGAAGTCAAAGTGATACATCTTTGCAAATCACAAGCTAGGAGGCATTTAATAATACCTTGCATGGCTGTTAATGATGCAATTAGCTGTGAGCTGGCCAGGGACTGACCATTCCATATGAGACACTGTATTTGTGCTGTTGCCGATACTTTTTTTTCTTTTCTTTACACTTTTTTGAGATCTGTTAAAGCAGTCCTTAGTTGTTGTCTTCCATCTGTTCATATGGGGTATGACTGGAAATCTCATGCATTAGCATTTATTGTCCTCAGACTGTAATCTTGATTGTATCTATCAATCTATCTATGTATCTATCTATCTATCTATCTATCTATCTATCTATCTATCTATCTATCTATCTAATGTTCTATTTTGGTAAAACAAAGTAAGTTGACAAATTCCTTCCCCATAATATTTTAACATAAGATGATGGAGGAACACAGACATGCAAACTCTGGTCATTTGATTATGTACAATGAATTAAGTAGCTAAGCTAATGTAATGCCATATAGTACATATATAAATATAGAGTATAAATATTACTTAATGATGAGAATTGTAGTGACAAGTGATTGGATATCATATATGTGTTGCCGTATGAGCTATAGATTACGGGTTTCTATTATGTGATCGCAGACGCATTTTGTCGAATGCATCTTGATCGAACGTAAAAGAATGAAAAGGCAAAATACCGAAGTGGCTTCTAAGCAGCTTCTTTCCCTGGGAAAGAATTCACTTGGCTGCTTCCGTTACTTTGCTATTTTTGGTACTGTAATGTGATCTCGGAGTTGGTATATTTAAGTAGGGGGGGTGAAGCCCCCCCACTTTATGTAATGTTTTAAAGTTTTTTTTTTTTTTTTTTTGGAATAACAATTTTTTTTCCCTTGGAAAAAAAATTGCTGTTCTGAGGTTTCGACATTGTAAGCTTTCACTTACATTGGGTTGATTAATCATCGTTCACTTTTGTAAGTGTTCAATGATATAATATAAACCCTAGATTACATCCAGTACTAATATATTAATGTTATTGTGTGTAGGGGAGGGTGGTACTCTGTGAACACAAAGAGATTATAGTCACACTAGTAATACCCTTACATCATTTGTCATTCATTTGGTGTGTGCACAACACAAATGTTTTCATTTGCTGAAGTGGGAGATACATATATGTATAGATATATATATATATATATATATATGGTTCTACCTGACATAGTCGAAACTACACAACACCGACAACGACATCACCGACACCACATAATCGACAGTGCATAAACACGAAACCTCACATACCCGACAACAAAATAACCGACGGTACACAAACACGAAACCTCATACACTGCACACACCACAATAACAACAATAAAAAACAAAACACATCCCCATTCCACAAACCACACACACAACACAAGCACACCAAAATCCTTACAAACCCACATTAAAACTTACATACACAACTATCTACAACCCTAACCCAAACCCTAACCCTAAGGTCATCACTATCGCGGCATTTCCAACCCGCTCCCTAACCCTAACTCACTTAACCTGCCCCTAACCCAAAGTCTATCCTTACCGCACACTTACCTAACCCACTCCCTAACCCTAACTCACTTAACCCGCCCCTAACCCAAAGTCTATCCCTACCACACACTTACCTAACCCGCTCCCTAACCCTAACTCACTTAACCCATCCCTATCCCCACAGACCGTCAATATCCACACTTACCTGACTCGCACCCTAACGTCCGTCACTACCGCATACTCACACAGCCTTTTCCCATGTCGGCATCCTCGGCGTCGGTGTTGTCATCCATCGCGTTGGTCTTCTGCATTGTCAATGTTCTGGCGCTCGCGATTTGCGTCGGTCTTCTTCATTGTCGATCTTCTGGAGCTCAGGATTCCCTTGTCGGTGTTCTACACTGTCGACTAAGTCAGGTAGAACCATATATATATATATATATATATATATATATATATATATATATATATATATATATACATACATATATATATATATATATATATATATATATATATATATATATATATATATATATATATATATATATATATATAGCAAGAGTGAACAAAGAAGATTATATACATTACTCTTGGCAGTTTCTTTATTTAAAACAAAGATAAAACTTCCTTATTTTGTCTAATGGTTGTTATGTGTTGTGTATTACATGGTCAGTCTGTGAGAATCACATTAAGGAATAATTGCAAGCAAAGTATAAAGTTCTTGGTTCCAAACTCTAGGGTTCACATAACAACAATGAAATTTCACTAAACCAAAACTGCGTATTACTGAACTGTTTTACAGGGAATATAGACACTTTGCCAGCACTGAACCAAAAAAACACACTGCAGTATGTCAAACCCACCAAGGTAGAGAGCTATGCCCCCCACACCCCCCAATGTGGCAGATTGCATCCCCCACACCCCCTAACTAAATATACCAACTCCGTGATCATACTACAGTGGGATAAATTTCCCCATGTTGGCCAAGTGTCTCCATTCTCTGTAAAAAAAAAAAATTGGTAATGTGCAGTTTCAGGTTAGTGAAATTTCATTGTTGTCACCTCAGTAAAATAAAATTTGGTTAAGTGTAAATTTGGTCTACAGATGTAGACACAAGAAAATTGAATGCCTACTGTGCATGTTCCAAGGCATAACCTCAGACAATACAAAAGACAACTAATGTTTTCTTTTTTTTTTTTTTTTTTTTTGCACAGGGCTCCACACCCCTTGTTTCTGAAATATACTAACTCTATGACTGCATAATACTGGGGAAAGGGCATATTTCCCAACCCTAGTATTACAAGGGTTTTGCACAGTGGTCAGTCTTCTGTTTTTGTTGACCTAAGTGTGTTGACGAAAACAGATGTTGACTTTAACTACAGTTGACTAGCCTGGGGATCCTATGTATCTATAGCTATATATATATATATATATATATATATGTATATATATATATATAGACACACACACACACACACACACACACACACACACACACACACACACACACACACACACACACACACACACACACACACACACACACACACACACATATATGTATGAGTGTGTGTTTGCATGTGCAGATATATAGATAAACCAAAGAGTAAAATATCACACAGACAAACCATTCAATGAAACATACAAGACAGGCCTAACCACGTAAAAGATTTCACTGTGTAATAAGTTAAAGTTCCTTTAGTTGAGGCTGGTGGGATATATGCAAATTACCTCTAAAGGCATTCCAATGTTTTACACACCTGCACACACACACACACACACATACACACACACAGACACACACACACACACACACACACACACACACACACACACACACACACACACACACACTAGTGACTTCAGATAGCCCACCTACAGTAACACTGGCTTTCTTAAAAGGACAATGCCACGATTAACACCTAGATTATGTCAGAGTGGATAGCAACAGTTTGTTTGCATAGTTCTTAAGTTTAGGATGTGGACCATGCATTTTACTGTTGGATACACATTAGAGTACACCATGCAGTTATGAGTATTGCAGAGAAATACAGTGAAGAAACTATGTATTCAAGGTTCAGGAACTTTTCCACAAAGTATGCCATTGTCAAAGTTTATGGTTTATTAGCTTAAGAAGCGAACTTAAGACACTCTGGTGATATCTCCCCTTATCAGGTAAAGTACATCCTTAATGTCGTTCTATGCTCACATACCTGCCACTGTGTGCCATACAGTTATTAACTGCCCAGGCACCATTAACAAAGTAATAACAATAATGGGAAGTTCTCATGAGCGCATCATCTGAGTGCGTAATCACATATCACAGCTAATATTGAATGGAATTAGTAATTTGTAATTAATTTCATGTTGTTCCACAGGGAAAAATATAAACTGCCCCAACATGTAGTATTTTGATTTGTGTACATTGTGATAATTAACTTATCCAATGAAATTAATTTATTTGCATTTAGTTCATGTTTTCATCTGGCTGGATTATGTTTCCTTTTTTGCCCTGATGTGGGCCTCAAGTCTCACTAACTTGAAACAAATTTATAATTATAACTATATAAACATGAATATCTTATGGTTGCACTGCAGTGGGGCAACTATGCATTTATTCAAATTGATGCTAAGATGTATTTTTAGGTGTCTGTTCATATCATCACTTATGCTGTGGTTAGCTAAACAGCAATTGTTATGGCACTGAACTGGATATGTGATTGTGTGACCATGCAGTTACTTTACACAAGTAAAGGAGTGTAAGGGTGAAGAGATTCATGCTGATTTCTCAAAGGTAGTTTCGGGAAATCCAAAAAAAAAAATCCATGACAGTAGTCAGCTGAAAAAACCTTCAGTGAACATTTAAAGGAATTTTTTTAGGGGGGGCAAGCCCCCATGCAACCAACATCCCTATACTGCCTCAGAAATATATATACCATTTCAGAAGTTGCACAGCAGTAGAGAAAATGGCAATCCCTACTGTCACCAAAACTGCCCAGAAATATATATATATATATATATATATATATATATATATATATATATATATATATATATATATATACCATATCAGAAGTAGCACAGCAGTAAAAAAAATGGCAATTTCTACTGTCACCAAAAGTGGTTTTGGCAAACTGCCATTCATGTTTATGAACTCACCTAAACTTCCTTTGACAAGATGATGTGTTTCTGGGGTGAAGGCTACACACTGAAGAAAAGCAGTTTTATTAATGTTATGTTTCCAACTGGCGTTAAGAATACATGAGGTAAAGGGATGTTCTGTTGTGTGGCTCACAAAGCATGGATAGAAATTCTTCTGTAATCAGCACTGATTCATAAGTTCACAAGTTGCCATATTCAGTGCTCTGACTTAAAGGCCATCGAGAAACACATATTTTTTAATAACGCTGCAGTATGTTTTTTACCTGCCCAAATGTTTAATTAAGATTTGAATGTCTGAATTATTTTAGCTAATCTAATTTGTTGCAAGAGTTTGTTGCATAATATTGGTATTGTCTGAGTGCTAAAAAAGCCCCCTTTTTTCAATAACTATATGGAATATCTGACGTATAAAGTCTCTTATGTTTCCTTCTGAGGTGTGTACTTTTATCCCCAACAATTCTTTACATAAATTAGCATTGTGCATCTTTTGATTAAAACACATTTTCATTCAATAATGTATAACTAGCAGTGAAGAACAAAGCAGTAGATATGGAAATCTGCACTGCAGCAGTCCCCTACATTGGTGCCCACTCAAAAAAAAAGTTCCTCCAACATTTCCATCATTCCCATTTAACTATTTGCATTCACTTAGACAGTCACAACAATTTATGTGTTGCAATGTATTGTAATATCGCTAGTGAATAATATCAGCAATTTGGAAATGCCAGTACTTCATATCTGCATTGTCAATCATACCAACCTAATGTCTTGACTCTGAGGTGGCTGCCTCCTTTGCCCCACCATACCTATGCTTCTCGTAAGGAGTCCTAATTTTTTTTAATTAAGTATATGTTAAGTCCGATATAGATGGAACAAATTTTACAAAATGTCTCTTAAAAGATTCTAGTAAGTTTACTTGCATGCTGTTGTATAGACACAAAACTGAGTGGTGTTCTAGCATCGGTCATGTAAGTGTTATATATAACCAAGATAATATTTTTGGTTCCCTTACAGGGTTAAGTAACAGTCTTACCTATGCAATACTTCTTATTTCTAATGTTATCAATATATCTATGTATTTATTTATTTATGCATGCATACATGCATATGCCGACTAGGGAAGAACACTGACCCAAGAGAATCATTTTCAGTCTAAGCACAAGGTTTAAATGTTCTGTAAACAATAAAACTTTTAATCAAAACAGCCACCACAGTCACCGACCACAAATAAATCCAGGTCCAGGAGGAAAACTAAACCAGTTTAATATTTCGCAAACACAGAAATCACAGTAACGCAATAAACTTCACGTTTTCATCTTCAACTTTATCAGCTATAACAACCATCATAAAAACACATCCATTTTATGCTTCCCCACACAAACACAAATTCAAAAGCACCAATCAGATTCCACCTGCCTTAATTGTTTCTTAAAGAAACTTTTGTTTAAATACACAACACATAAAAAAGCAGTAAACAAATAACATAGACAGAGGATTAAATATAAAAATCCATAAAAGGCTGTACAGTCTTTTGATTTTGTTAAAAAAATTAACAATAAAACTTTATGAATATCAAATTATTTTATTTAACCTGGTTTTTCTAATTATTGATCATACAATAATACTTTAATGTTAACTACCTTCTTCTCAAAGAGCACATGCATAGATTTTTAATACTAAAAATTAACCCCTACTCTGCCTACTAGTGCATTAATTTCATGTAAATACTCATTTAATTTAACTATGTGGGTGCAAGATGTAATAATTGTTATTTTACAATCATTGCCATGCTGTGAAAGCCTATATAATATGTCTTGAAAAATGAGGCAAATGTCAAGTTAAAGAAAATACAACCAACGTTCAGCCATCATGGCACACCAGTATAAACACTAAGTTTTTTGTTTTATATAAGCTTTGGATAATGAAACCCTTTGACACCTATCAGTTAACTATTATTTAACCCATTGAATATAGTAATGGTTGAAATCACAGTTGTCAATAGCAGGTATTATTTTATTGTCTGTCAAGCTATCAAATGCCTTTGATAGATCTAGGCAAACTACCAAAACAGTTAAGCATATATCATTTGTCAAGCTCACAAGGTTATAAAACTAAATTAGTTAAGTGGCAACAGCCCTTAAAGAAACCATATTGTGCAATATCAGTTTTCTTACTCTCTATATTTTTTGCATTGTTAGCAATGTTTTTCAAATATTTTCATAGGCTAGATATCAAACTAATAGGTAGATAATCTTTGTACAAAACAATTGCTACTTTTTATGGACTGGGCCTGCAACAGACTCTTTCCAATCAAGTGGAGAACAACTACTGTTTACTAAACAGTTGACAATATAATACAATGGAATCAAATGTTCTCTCCCTATCAAGTTAATAAGTGATCCACTTATCTTGTCTGGGCCCATACTACTAGATAATTTAATATTTTTAGGACAAGAATGAATAGAATGTAAATCTATATACAAGCATTATGGATTCTTATTTGTACCTTTTATCAGTGTTATAATGTCACAGTCACGTAGTTGACTACAGGTAGATGCAAAGTAGTTATTACATATATCTGCCATAGGTTTAGCTTTTCTCCACAGGACTCCACTCTGCCATACGTTTAGCATCAGATACCCATCAGTTGTTTAACATTAATAAATCAAGTCAGAAATGATTGATCTATTGACAGTTAATTTTTTTCTTGGATTAATGTGTTTTTATATATAGCCTTTGCCTTTATGATTTCACAATTAACTTTCCTTTTTATTATGTTTAATTATTTTGATAATGTGTGATGGCTATTGTCCTAAACTGAATAAAGTCTATTTGTTTTTGTTTATAATCTGTTTAATTTGTGCTGCCATCAAAATGAGTTTTGAAAAATAATGACTTACACCTTGCTGCTTTTTCTAAGGTTGAAATGCAAATAGAGTTAAGTTCACCACAGACACAGTTCCTAGCCTGCACATATTACAACATACTTCCAACAGACTTCCCTTTAATTTAATAATATTTTATTTATTATATCTTTTAATTTATTAGAATTGTAACTATGCTGTGTTTAACTGTAAAAAAAGGAGCTTTTCTCCCCGGGCGTCGGCTGAAAATGGGTATTATTCACTCATACTTTCCCGGTAAACAAATAAATAAAAACATAAATAAATAATATTATAATGATAGAGTCTTTGTAAATATTTTTTTGTAAATAATGACATTACAATCAAAGTCTGTAGGAGTTTGACAGTCTCCATACCAAGGGTAAAATCACTACTGTTTCTTACAATACCTCATATATTCTTCTGTTACTCAGGGTTACAAACAATGTCATACATATCAAACCTACAATGTCTAAAAAATTCTAACATGAGGATCATTCACTCTAAGGCTCTAACCTTAGTCAGCGACCCAAACAAAACATGCTGGACAGACAGATATGTGTTACAGTGATTGATCCTTCTTTGGAACAGCTTTCTTATTCAAGTTAAGCAGAGACCTTTAATGGATGGGGAATCACAAATTCACTCCTGGGCTAGTGCCTATGTCCATTGTGGGAAGGTGCAATCTGTAACATACTGAAGGCACATGCTAGTAAAATCAAGTTATATTGGCTAGGCTTGTAAGGCCTGTTAAACTGCTAATCAATTGGATGACATAGAGCACATAGATTTGCAGTCTGTATTCAGGTAAATAAAGTCATCTGAAAAGATCACTTGGCCAGATGCCATAATCATCTTATTTTTATAGAAAACTAGTCTGCAGTGTATTTTATTGCTCTCAAAACAAAAAAAAAATAGATCTAGTTAAACTCTGATGAGCTTTTCCTGAGTAACAGTATATCACTTTGGCCACTCCTGCACTTCTACTTAGTATGGTGACAATATTCTCAATTAATCCCAGGTGCAGGATCATTTCATTGTTTAACTCTTATATATATATATATATATATATATATATATATATATATATATATATACATATATATATATATATATATATATATATATATATATATATATATATATATATATATATATATATATATATATATATATATAGAGAGAGAACATGAAAGATTTCAGTTGAGGCTGGAGGGATATATGCATAATTACCTCACACACACACACACACACACACACACACACACACACACACACACACACACACACACACACACACTAGTGACTTCAACAGCCCACCCAGTAATGACTGGCTTTCTTAAAAGGACAATGCCAATATTTTCAACACTCCAGATTATGTCAGAGTGGATAGGCAACAGTTTCGTCAGATAGTTCTTAAGTTTAGATGTGACCTGTTTACTGTTGGATACACATTAGAGTACACCATGCAGTTATGAGTATTGCAGAGAAATACAGTGAAGAAACTATGTATTCAAGGTTCAGGAACTTTTCCACAAAGTATGCCATTGTCAAAGTTTATGGTTTATTAGCTTAAGAAGTTTTCAATCCTAAGACACTTCTGCAGGATATCTCCCCTTATCAGGTAAAGTACATCCTTAACATCGCTTCCATGCTCACATGGTTTGCCATACTCTCTCGTGCCATACAGTTATTAACTGCCCAGGCACCATTACAAAAGTAATAACAACAATAATGGGAAGTTGTCATGAGCGCATCATCTGAGTGAGTAATCACATATCACAGCTAATACTGAATGCAATTAGTAATTAATTTCATGTTGTTCCACAGGGAAAAATATAAACTGCCCCAACATGTAATATTTCGATTTGTGTTACTAGATAACAGCTTATCCAAGGAAATTAATTTATTTGGTATTTGAAGTCTCATAAGCTATCTGGCTGATTATGTTTCCTTTTGCCCCTGGATGGGGCCTCCCAAGTCTCTACTAACCTGAAACAAATTTATAATTATAACTATATAAACATGAATATCTTATGGTTGCACTGTGCGGGGCAACTATGCATTTGTATTCAAATTGATGCTAAGATGTATTTTTAGGTGTCTGTTCATATCATCACTTATGCTGTGGTTAGCTAAACAGCAATCGTTATGGGTGCACTGAACTGGATATGATTGTGTGACTACGCAGTTACTTTATTGGCCAAGTAAAGGAGTGTAAGGGTGAAGAAGAGATTCATGCTGATTTCTCAAAGGTAGTTTCGGGAAACCAAAAAATCCATGACAGTAGTCAGCTGAAAAAACCCTTCAGTGAACATTTAAAGGAATTTTTTAGGGGGCAAGCCCCATGCAAACCAACATCCCCTATACTGCTCCTTGGTGAACATATATACCATTTGTGTTGCACAGCAGTAGAGAAAATGTCAACTTACTGTCACCAAACTGCCCAGAATATATATATATATATATATATATATATATATATATATATATATGCATATATTAACATCGTAGTTGCACAGCAGTAGAGAAAATGGCAATTTCTACTGTCACCAAAAGTGGTTTGGCACCGTCATTCATGTTTATGAACTCAACGGAACTTCCTTTGACAAGATGATGTGTTTCTGGGGTAAAGCGCCACACACTGAAGAAAAAGCAGTTTTATTAATGTTATGTTTCAATCATGCTAAGAATATGAGGTAAAAGGGATGTTCTGTTGTGTGGCTCACAAAGCATGGATAGAAATTTCTTTCCTGTAATCAGGCACCGATTCATAAGTTCACAAGTTGCCATATTCAGTGCTCTGACTTAGCGCCATCGAAAGAAACACATATTTTTTACACCACGCATGTTTTTTACCTGCCCAAATGTTTAATTAAGATTTGAATGTCTGAATTCTTTTAGCTAATCTAAATCATGAGCAGACAGGTGATCCGCTGTGGTGACCCCTAATGGGGAAAAGCCAAAAGAAGAAGAAGATCTAGAGACAATGGTCACATCACTGGGTGGTTAGCCTTGCTGCAGTTATGGTACAATAGCATACATATGCACTCAAATCTACAGCCAGTATAGAGTGTCCAGTGCACCTTTTGCATGAATTTGAAATGCAAGTGGAAACCAGATCACTAGAATAAAACCCAACCAAACTCAGAGGTGACATGCAGACTCCACAAAGAAAGCACCTCACATGGGAATTAAACCAGAGAATCTCTTGCTATGAGTTGACAACTATGTGGAAAAAAAGACTTGTCGCTCATCACTGTTTACTGCTCTTCTTGTACTATAGACATTCACCTTTATAATATTATTAAATCTAACTTGTCTAGATACTCAGTTATTCATAATTATGACTTTACATTTTTTTCTGTAACTCAACAGATTTTTCACAATATCAATAAGTTTGTCACCTACAAAATATGTTCCACACTGGCATAAGTGTAGTCCTTCGGATGAGAATCTTCCATCATGAGCTATTTTTTACTGAAGTGAAATATCATCTATTGATTTCATTAAGCACAAATGTCTTAAACAGTTGTCATATACATTTGTAAAGCAGTAGTCAGATAACATAAATCGAAATAGAATTTCAATGAACCCAGTCAAGACATGAGCAAGTATATTCAGACCCTTCCATGTAATTTAGTGGGACTGTACATGAATTCTTAACTTTTGTATGTGCTATTATATAATTATAATTATAATCATAACTGCAGTGACAAATTTAAGTATACAATCAAACAGGTCAATAAGTTTCAACTTACAGAGACACAAGAAACTGATTTGTCAGCGACAGTCTATAGTCTTTGTGGTACCTTGGCTATGAGTCCCAAATTAAAGGCACATATTTTTTTTTTTCTTATTTTTCTCAGCTAAACCACCAAAAAAAACTTAAGGTTCAAAGGAAAGGGAAATAGTGACCTGAGTACTCTAAGTATCTAACTAGTAATCAGAGTCTATATTTGATTGAAACATGTTCCCACTAGTGCCTTTTTAGGTTTCCTGTCTTTATGTATCACTATCCACTCCTGTAAGTATCACTCATTATCTAATTTTCCCATCTTATTAATTTTGTTTTATAGTGTTATTCATGTTTCCCTGGCTTTAAATGCGCTCAGAATCATGAACACTACCATGCAGTTTTTTATTTATAATTTGACTTTAGAATTATTAGGCAGAGATTTAGAAAGTTCAGGATGAGCAGTTGATCCACTGACAGAAATGTTTATCAATGATATATCTGTGGCTGTTTCTTTCATTTTGCTTTTTTAATAAAATACCAAAGATCATTTTGTGTTTCTTCATGACTATGTTGATCTGATTTATTTTCTCACTCATTATGTTTGTTCTCTACTTTAGTATTATAATAACTTTCTTCCATGTTTTCTTGACTATGTATATTAAATCTTGAGATTTTTGTATACTTTTTCTTATTCTTTTTCTGTATACATCTGAACTATTTTTATAACTAAGATTCTAATTGTTGACATCTTCTATATGAGATAATCCTTACAACCAATAATAAGTATGTATAGAATGCAGCAGTAAAACAAATAAGTGATAAATCTTTCAGATTTAATGATATACCTTCGACTGCATTCTGATTACTATTGCCATTACCTTCTAAAAGATTGTTTATAACCTTGCAAGGTGCACAGCCTGAAATATATTGATCACAATATAGTGTCCAGCGTTTTGCATATTCATTTAGTTGATTCTAATACTACAGCTGCAGCACAAGACCAGATAAGCCTGTTCCCCATAATTTTGCTCTGCAAAAATCAATTTCATATATTTTTTCAAATCAAACAACCTTCTATCTGGGCCACTAAGGTTTTAAATTCAATACAACATTTTTGAAATATGTTTTTTAATAAATCTTATAATGCACAGGTATAAAAATCCTCAGTGCATCTGTAATAATTATGAGATGAGCATCTGAACTCAGAAACTAAAAATGTTGTGCTGTGTCAAATTGTTGCTAAGCTAATCTTGTAAATGTGTAATACTCAAGCTATAATTTCCACACAATAGTATAATCAACCACTGAATAACACAAAGACAACAGTAAATAATTAATCCTATTATTTATTAGTCATAGATCCAAATGCCCTGACCGTTTAAGTGTTCAACAAAAGATCACTTCTAAAAGGTATTTTCAGTACTCTACACTTCACAAACATAATTTGGATGTGAGGTAATAATCTGAAGGTCTGTTCTAACATAGCATCATATAACGTGGCTCAAGTACCTTATGCGTCGGTCTTCTGCTGCATCTAGCATAGCTACTACTCCTTACCACCTAATCATTTTCTATAACAAAAGATACTCTTTCAATCCATTTAACGCGACATTCAACTCTCTTTTCCACTTTATATGGAATATGTGAATATTTAATAGCGTTATTGGTGTTTTTCTGTAAAATTCCAGAAGTAAAAAAAAAGTAATAATGTATAGTAGAGACTTCTGACTTAATATTTGTCCCACCTTCAGATCTATCTTCTCCCAAAACAAACATTGATAAGGTATGATCTTATGCAATATTTATACCAGCATGATTCCTACTAACTAATGTAGTCTATAGCCAGACAAAAGACTGGCTTCTGAATTCATAAGGAACCCCCATCATGAGCCGTAAGTAAGGTGGTAAAAAGGCCCTTTTCTCACAATACAAAGCAATATCTGTGGTTCATAGACACATTAGATGCAATGAGGAAAGAACTCATTATTGGTTAATTTGCATGTCTATGAATCGTAGTTAACTACTGTGGAGTACGGATCAGCACGTCTTGCGATAGGTAATAGTGGCAACTGCATTGTGTTAGTACAGGGAGCACTCTAAACCAAATCAATGAACACAAATTTGCAATAAAAATAATAAATTGAACAGAGTACATGGCTATAAAGTTTTATTGTGATGTGCTTTCGGTCCAATATTCATGGACTTCATCAGACAACAACTACAACTATAGAAACATTTAAATATATGTTCCACTTAGTCACATGACCTCAGTCAACTCCTTTTCAAAGTAACATGATCAATATATGCTCACAGGCAGCACTACTACAAGTTACTGTCCAACACGCAATCACAGACTAAAACTCACACACACACACACACACACACACACACACACACACACACACACACACACACACACACACACACACACACACATGCATCTCATACCTGTTTGTGTTGTCAGAACATCAATAATAGCTCCTGATTTGGTAATTCATTGATGATTACAGTTATTTCTTAATGCCAGATATATGAGTTTCTCATATCACTAAATGCATGATAGGGAAAACACTATTATCCTACAAGGTTGAGGGGTATGTCTAAATTTTCCTGTCCCTCTCCCTCCTGTGTCTCAAAATGTTTCAGGCATTGCATAATGCCCCAAATCTTCAATATATGTTAAAACGTTTAGTGAAGTAGGATAATGTAGGAATTTCTCGGCCAAGAATGCACTCTTCAAAGCTTATTTTTCCTTCTCTGTACTTTTATTTTTTTATTTATTCTTTCATTTATTTGTTTTTAAAGTTTATTCCTGGTGTTTACTGGACTAAAATCCTCATTTGGGGGGTACAGAGTTTGTATTCTGCTTAGTGCTTTTTAAAACGCACTACGTATCCTTTGTATCGACTGTTTTCCCCAGTACCTTTATTTTTAAATATGTACATTTAAGGCATATGATATTGAGTACCCCTGGTGCCTGGTGTACCCACTGACTTCTAATCCCTGATCTGTTTATGTACTGCTCAGGCATTCATTTAAATCCTTATCCCTGCCCTCTAGTGTCCTCCCAATCACCATGCCCATTCTGTTTATATGCCACTTAGGCAGTCATTTAATTAGTTGTCCTTGGAAGCTTGTGGTTCCCCTTCCCCTGATGAGCATTCTGTATTTGTGCCACTCAGGCACACCTTTAATGATTATCTCTGTTGAATAATGTCATCTCTCTTCCAGTGTTTCAGACTCTGATCATTAGTCTAGGGGTATCTAATTGTATGACAGCCACCACACACACCCCCATCCACAGACACACATGCGCACACACACACACACACACACACACACACACACACACACACACACACACACACACACACACACACACACACACACACACACGCACACACGCACACACGCACACACACACACACACACACACACACACACACACACACACCTGCCTAACTTGCCCACTAACTCCTGTTCTGCTATCTCTCAGGCAGACTCACACTCAGTCATCTGCCTCTCACATGCTCTGATGCACAAACAATAACCCTACATTACCAGTTAACTCCTCAGTACATACTTCTAAAGTGAAGGATGGACATTGCCTTTTAGCTGTTTTTACTACCACAAGGAGAATTTGTGCTAATCTACATGACACTGATGCCTTCTTGGAGGAATTCCAAGGAGGAAAGCACATAGTTTATTGGTGTATACTTCTTCACTGGACTATCTCATTAGCATGTAGCATAATCATGAAGGCATCTCACCACAGTGCATAACATCTTTGTGTAAAGGCACCATGGTATAGCTATCTATGAAGTCAAAAATGTTAGTTCAACACTGTGCGCACCTTACAGTAACCTTTATGAAATCCACTTGATTCAAGAACTTGTGATGCTAATATGTCTCAAAAGCAACCAGAAAACAAAAAAAACAAAACAAAAAAAAAAAAACAAAAAGAAGTTGCAGGTACTAATGCTCAACACTTTTAATCATACAATGGAAACAATCAATGCCAAGTCATTAAGCATTTTTATCAAATTACAAATTCCAAGGACATCTTCAGAGCCATAAACAAGTTAGCACAAATCACATGATCATATCAACCATTTAAATTTGATAAGATTTTAACTTTAAAATACAGTTTATAGAAAGGTATTTATGTAATCCAGGTGACTCATCAGCATGAATTCTCAATTGTCAAGTTAATTCTCTGGCTTCCAATTGTTCACTGTAACCCCCCCTCCCAGATTCATGACCACTTTATCAATTCCAAAAAACAAAACAAAAAAATAATGCTCAGGATAGACTTCAGTATGTTTATACAGTGCATTATTCATAATTTCTATTTTTAAAATGTATTTCTGTCTTTACAATATAAAAGGCTGGACATTTTTGACTGAGGCCTGGTGTACAACTCATTTAGATTCACAGTTAAAATATGTCTTGGTAAAAATCTATTCATATTTAGGTACTTCAGTTAAGCTACCTTTTAAAATGTTTGAACATTGTTTACAATGATTATATTTAAAAGTATCAACATGGTTCCTTTTGTTTCCATGATTGTCATAAAGCCATTCAAAATAATTTTAATAACTTCACCCTTTTCTAAACACTACAGTAGGTTTTAAACCAACGATTTTACTGGTGTCATCACCAACATCAAAAACTTTCCAGTTTTTTATTAAAATGTCTTTAATATGAAAAGCATTCACGTCAAAGTTCAAAACTATAGCTTGTGCATAATATTTATCATTCTCTTTTGATCCTTTAGACTTTCCATATAGTTATTCTTACTTATTAGGATAAAATATATACAATTTCTTCTTTTATTCATAATCTCTAAAATTATTGTGTCTAAAAATTTACTTGGATATCCCCTACTCAAAAACATGATTTTTAGCAACACTTCATGGCAAATAGTTGACTATCAGGCACCATTCTAGTCAGCCTAACAAGATGCCATTTTACTAGTGACTTTTTTGATGCATCAGCTGACAACTACTATAGTGAAGAAGATAATTTGATTAAGTTGACTTCCTATATATAGGGGAGATAAAACCCCTTGTTTGTATATAGTGGGTGTTCAAGCTGTCTTGTTCAGTGGTAGTCTTTCAGAAAGGGTTTTCTAAGGTAAGGAGAAGTGTTAGGGTTAGGGGTAGGATTAGGATTAATAATGTTACTAAGGTAGATCAGGTGTAATATGCCTTCACAACCAGTGACTTTGTTTTCAGATCAAGATTTTATGGGAAACCAAGATCCATGTTCTCTGCCTCATTGGTATTGCTAAAACCACAACAAATATTAGGCTGAAAGGAACAAAGGAAATATGCACAGTACATTCAGAAATGTAACTATGATAAGGCAGCATGAAGGGATATAAGGGGAATTTAATAAAGCCTACACAATTTTTTTTCCATGTAGGCATTGTGTCATGCACAAACATTTTTGAATTCAGTAGCACTGCTGAGTGACGTGCATGAATGCGTCAACATGGAAACTTCTGTGTCATGCATATCACCTGAAAAGCAGGTGAATCTCATGCAAATGAGGTTGGTAGAGTGATCCAGCAAGCAGATAGTCAGCTCTTCAGACCCCCTGTCAGTATCTATAGTGTACATGAAAAAATTCCATGTACGGGAATGTAGCTGTAAAAATGTAGATAGATGGACAGAAATGGCATACCACATACAAATATGAGTAAATCTATCCTCTTTCTTTCTGAAAAAGTAAAGGAAATAGGTTAAATTAAATGCATTTCTTTTAATAATCTGGAAATGTTTGAGCACTGAGGTGTGCCATGCAAACATGCCTTATAAAAGAAATAACAAAAAAATGGAAAAAAAAATCATATTATGTGATAGAAATGTATTACAGGACTCTGTGTGGAGTATCTGCAATGGTGCATTGGTGCTGTTGCTAACATGGTAGGGCTTTGAAGCATGTAGTTTCCAGGCTGTGAGCATGGATCTCTATGCAAATGAGGTGGAGTTACTGAATAGCACAAAGGGATGATCGTGTCTGCATATCCCCTTTGTGTAGGCAGAGAACCATATTGTTCTTTATAGAGAAGGTAGCTGACATTGGGGGGGGGTTCCAATGACTTCTAAGCTTATTTCAGCATGTTTGCATGGCGCGCTGCAGTGTTGAGCATATCCTGGCAGGGGGGTGTGAACCAACTTCTAAGCTGTGTTTAGCTAAGGGGAGCAGGTTTCCACGTGTTTGCATGGCACACCACTATGCTGAGTGTGGAAGTCTGTGGGGATGTGTAAACTGACTACTCAGCTTTGTTTACCTATGTGGTGCGGTTATGATTGGCGCCCCACACTGCTGATTATAGCAAAAAACAGTGACATATTAATTAGCTTTGACCCCTGTTTAACTTAAAGTAGGGCCATTAAATGATAATGATATACTAGACAAGTGGAATGCATCATAGGTAGCCAATCATACAGTCAGCACCTACAACAAAGCACTATAAAGTATGCATACACCCTACAATCTGATTTTTCCCCCATACTCTGCAACATTGGAGTACAGACTTGGTATTTTAACTGATAGAATGCTAGGGGCTGCTGCTCTGCTACATCTCTATGTGCTAGATGCTGAGGTCAATGCTGCTGCTGGCAATAGGCCTAGACAGAGAAGAAGGAGAGTGCTCAGGCTCAGGGTAACCTTCCAGGGGCTACATGAGCTGGACATTGTAGAGAGCTATAGGATGGGCAGGGACATACAACAAGAACTCACTGAGCTCTGCCCCTCTCAGCTTAGATCTAACACAGGGGAACCCATCCCAGTGGAAACAAAGATATGTGAAGCCTTTACGATACTAGCTACGGGGGCTTTCCGAAGAACAACTGGAGACATGATTGGGCTCTGGGAACCCATCCCAGTGGAAACAAAGGTATTTGGAGCCTTTAGGATACTAGCTACAGGGACTTTCCAAAGACCAACTGGGGACATGATTGGGGTCTCACAGGCATCTGCTTCCAGGGTACTCCACCAGTTCCTGGATGCCATGCTACCACATGCCAGTGAACACATATCTTTTTCCCACACCCCTGAGGTGAGGACCAGCAATATGCAACACTTCTACCATGTAGCACACTACATTGAGGTACTGGGTGCCATAGATTGTACTCATGTACACATCAAGTCACCAACAAGTGAGGAGATTTGAATCTACGTCAACCACAATGGGTACCGCTCCATCAACTGCCAGGCTGTGTGCAATGCCCAGGGCAGTATTATGAATGTGTGTGCGGGCAGCCCTGGCAGTTATCATGACTCCCATATCTGGTACGGATCTTAACAGGACAACAAGGTAGAGCCATTCTTAACAGTCTTGGGAGAAGGAACAAGGAAGTCTGCCTATTTTTGCAGAGTACTGTGCCCATTCCTGGGGAAGCAGCCGCTACTATTAGTAACATGGTTAGCCTCATTTTTCCTGCCACGAAGAAACAGAAAACCAATCATTTATGCACTCCTCCTCAAATTTCTTTAAAATAGAGTAGTTTAATGGGTCTGCCTCAGGTTTTATTTCAGGCTTTTGATCCTTCTTATATAGTAGTTTCTGGTAAAAGAAAGAGAGATTCATGTTTTCCTGAAGAGATTCAAAATACTGAATCTGAACAGTAAGATGCAGAGATGGATTCATAGTTTTTTTCTCTACAGATTTCTGATTCAGACTCAGAGGAGAGCTCGATTCTTCATGTGTGGGTGTTCTCTTTCTCTGAGACTATTGCTAGAATGTGCCAGTGTTTTCAGTGTGAGAACACTTAGATTTTTCAGTCCATCAGAAAGTTCTATGAGTTGTTACAGAAGGATATTCCTCCTGTTCTGCTAGCTTTAGAAGATGTATGTGTTATTGCCTGCAAGTCCACTGCCTCTAAAAAGGCAAATAAGATGTAAAGAATTCCTGTCTTCTAAATGTTTATACACTATTCCTAAACCTGATCCAGCAGCTATAGCTTTACTTGATCCCACTGTTGCTAAGCACTTATTTAATTCCAATCATACTCTTTCTGATAAGGATAAGAACGTATTCATACGGGTATGGGAAATGTGTATTCTTCTGCAACACTGATATTTTGAATTTTCAGGTTCATATGCTAAAGTTTGTTTTTGCAAATTGTGAAAGCATGATGAATGTTTATCTGCATTCATGATAAGAAATCTGCTTTAATTAACTTAGTTTCTTCTTTTGCACAGCTCCCTACTCATTGTTTGCAGCATGTGCATGACTGTTGATACTCCTTCTAGGGCTATAGCCACTGGTACTGGTTTAAGGAGCTGTGATTGGTTCCTCAGAACCTTCCATATAATGCTAAAAATGAGATTTTAAATTGTCTCTTAAACAGAGATTTCATTTTTGTCCTCTCTGCTGCAGAGGTGATCAAAAAGCATGATGAAAGGGGCAAGCTCGCACAGGGAATCTCTAAGATTTTTCAGTTCTCTTCTTCCAAACTGTCCAAGGGATTTTCTTTATTCTCTTCTATTTTTGGCAGAAAACAGAATAAACAGCCTCAACAGAATTCAGGTAAACATATGTTTAAGAAGGAATGGCAAGAGAGTTTAAAAAGAAGTCTCCGACATCCCAAAACTAAACACAGTCCAATGTGTTGGAATGACTGTTCAAGAGATCTCGTGGCCCACTCCTACCATGGCCCCCTTTTTCTTCAAGAAAATCTGAATGTCCATTTTCTATTTGGGAACAGATTGCTTCAGACAAATGGGTTCTGAATGTCATTCATCAAGGTTACAGATGGGAGTGGGAGGAAGTTCTTTTGCAGAGGGTCATTCCACATCCTCAAAATCAGACTCTTTTGTTTCCACCAGTTCTTCAGCACAAGCTGTCCAAAGACTGATAGAACCACTTCTTCATACCCCAGGACAAGGAAAGAGTTTTATGCAAGGATGTTAAAAGTACCAAAAAAAAGAAAGAAAGAAAGAAAATGCTTGGAGTCCAGCTTTGGATTTTTCTTTCCTAAACCTGTTTGTGATTGTGTCATAATTCAGAATTATGTCACTTCACGACCTGTTACCTCTTTGTCTTCTTTCAAGTTTCCTGTTAACACTGGACATATAAGATGTTATTATCACATCCTTATTCATCCATACTTCAGACATTTCTTAAAGCTTTGTATGTCGGATTCACGTTATTAGTTCTCTTCCCTGGCCATTGGACTATCCACTGCACCAAGTGTGTTCACAAAGTGTCTACCTCTAGTTACAGCTCATTGCAAGCTACAGAGTACCCACATTATTCCATATTTATATGACTTACTTATCTTTGCAGACTCGTTTTCAAAGAGTCAGGAATCTCTCACTTATATGAAAAATATCTTTCACAAGCTGGGATTTCAAGAGAGCAGTCAAAAGTTTTTCTTTACTCACTCATATAGGATTGTATTCCTGGTGTGTCAACTAGACACCTCAGTTCAAAGATCTTTTTTTTCTACAGGAAAAATAAATCCTTATTTAGATTCTTTCTAAGGATTTCAGATCAGACTTAAGTCACTGTGAGGGAATACCTTAGGATTTTGGGTGTAATGCTATTGATTATCCTCATGATACCCCTGGCAAGACCCACACGAGAAAGATATAGTGGTATCTGAAATCTCTTTGGTCCCATAATTAACATCCTTTTTTTGAATCCCATTTCTGGGATTTGTCAGAAGAGAAATATTTTCGTAGAGAAAAGAGATATTCCTAAATCCAGTTTTCCTCTTCTCTCTTTCTGTTCCAAAGCAGTTAATCACAACAAATGATTTAGATGTTTTTTGGGGAGCAGTTTCCGAGGGATAAAAGTGCAGGGGTGTGGGACACCAAGAAAAGATGCAAGCACATAAGTATCAAGGAGATGTTTGCCCTGACCAAGGCAGTCAACTATGTGAACCATCTTTGGCCCAATGGCCTCTTCAAAGGAAAATGGTACATCAACAAGCAAGGGGGAACCAGATTGCATCCCCTTTGTAGACTAGCCATGTTAACTTCACAACACAATCTAACTCTGCAGGAATCCTACATTCCATCAGAGAAAATTATGTGTCTGACAAGTTGAGCAGGACCAGTGCAGACCCTTATGAATGGAAACTAAATCAAGAGGTCTTCCAACATTTGATCCATCTGTGGGGAGTTCCTCAACCACACCTTTTTGCCTCCTCTTTGAACAATCTACTGGCAAGATTCTTTTCCAGGACACTATGCAAGAAGGCCTAGAAGACAGATGCCTTTTATTTTCTTTCCTTTGGAGAAGAATGCTCCTGTATACTTTTTCACCTTTTCTACTAATATCCAGTGTACTTCTGAAGATTCAGGAGGAGTCCCCAAGATCATTGTGGTGACTTCCTTCTGGATTAGGCAGCTCTCATACTCCCTTCCTTTGGAAATGGCCAGGGACAATTATCACAAGCTCCATCACAGACTATATCTAATCACACAAGAACATGGGGTGTTTGATACACTCTGGCATCAATCATTCTCAATTGACTGCCTGGATCATAATCATAAGATGTTAATTTCTTTTAGGCACCTGTTTACTGAGGATGTTCAGCATGTACCAGTGGAGGCAAGTAAGCCTGTTAGTAGACAGTTATATATTAGCAAATGGAAAGTTTTCTAGGTGATGCCAACAACATAATAAGCACCTATTCAGAGCAAGTGTTTCTCTGGTTTTACAGTATTTGTGTAAGAAACTATCCTATGGCCATTCTTATGTTTCCATCAAGGATCATTTACTGGCCCTTTCAGCATACCTACCTATTGATACTCCTCCTTCAAGGCATTCCTATGGCAAAATGTTCTTGAAAAGGGTTTTACATAACAGGACAAGTATATTGGTGGCCCATCCTTGATATATTAATTTTGTGTTAGAGAAGTTAACACAATATTCTATTTGTACCAGCTAATCTATCTGTCTTGAGGTTTTTAACATGGAAAAGAGTTTTATTGATTGTTATGGCCTCTATAAAAAGGGTATCTATGTTGCAAGTTATAAAGGTGAGTCAACACTACCTTATTTCCCATAGGAACAGGGTTTCTATGAAAACAAGTCCTTCTTTTATGCCTAAAGTGGTATCTGAGTTTACCTTACAGCAAACTAGCCATCTCCATATTTTCTTTACTAAATCTAAAAATGAGGTAGAAAGGATACCTCATACCTAAGATATCCACAGACAAGTCAGATGCTATCTTAGGTGGCACAGTGGTGCAGCAGTTAGCATTGTTGCCTCACAGCGAGAGGTTCTCTGGTTTGATTCTCAGCTGGGATATTCTCTGTGCAGAGTCTGCATGTCCTCCTTGTGTTTGTGTGGGATTCCTCCAGGTGCTCTGTTATTCTCCCACATTTCAAAAACATGCATCTGGAACATTTCTCCCCAGGCCTATCCTGAAAATGGGCTCTGTCCCAATTGGACTTTCCCTGTAAATAAATATCTTCAGATCATTTATTTATTCTTATGAAGGCAAGAAGAAGGGGCACGCATTATCAAAACAGATATTTCCAAATGGTTGTCTAAGGCTATTATCTTTTGTTACACTCATCATAAAAATCTATTTCAGATGGGGTCAAGGCCCTCCTACCAGGCCTTGGCCGCATCTATGGCGTTTGGAAAGGATTGGGTTCTAGAAATATTCTAGCAACTGCTACTTGGTCCTCTGTACATATATTTAAATAGGACTATAAATCTGATTTCATCTCTAGGTCCAGATCAAGCTTTGCTAGGACTATTCTCTAGGGCTTTCTAGACTCTTCTCCTTCCACTTTCCAAATGTAGCTCGGTAGGGTAATCTACCCATATAGCAAAGGCTACTGCAGAGATCAATATGATCGATATGGTACAGTTGTATTAGCTGAACTTACCATAGCAGTAGATGTTTGAATGATCACTGCTACAGTAGCCATTCCCTCCCTTCATCCCCTTGTTTTTTGGTGTGTTTTTTATGCTATGATATGGACATTTTGGTTTTGTTGTTCCTAGCATAGACCCTTCAGGGCTCAGACACCATTTTTCTGTTGACAGGAAATGTCTGAAGGGGTTTGCACCCAAATTTGTATTTTAGCCACCTCAGTTCCTGCCATTTTACAGTTTGGACATGTGGCGCATGGTGGCCTTGAAATGTAGAAGCTGGCTGGCCTTTCTAACTATGGCAGAATATACTACAGTAGTGATAATTTGGATGGCACAGTGGTTAATGTGATTGCCTCATAGCAAGAGGTTCTCTGGTTTGACTCTTTGCTGGGGTGCTTTCTATGCAGAATTTGCATGTCTACCCTGTGTCTGTGTGGGTTTCCCCTGGGTGCTCTTGTCTATTTTACAAAAACACGTGTCTGGAGTGTTTCTCCCTGGGCCTCTGCTGAAAACTGTCTTGTTCCAAGACAGACTTTCCTGGTAAACAAATGTTAAATAAAAAATCTACTGTTATGGTAAGCTCAGCTTATATGACTGTACTTTGCATTATGTATTATTCTCTTCAGTGTCACTTTAAGAAAGTGAGTTTTGCTGAATGTAGGTTTTCTGAAAGCTGTCCTTATATCACTGCTAAAGAAACTATGAAATAAATGACTCCAGTTATGTGCTGTCTTGGTTGTGTCCTGTTATTAGTTTTACACTTTAAATAATATTTAAAGCACAGTAGATATCATATATATTCAGTGCAATTTATGATACACATTATAGGACATTTTTTAATGGTAAAGACATATGTAAGATACTAAATAAAGTGTTCATAAACTAGACATCTATTAACTTGTATACAACATTACTAAAGTAATGCCTATACTGTCCATAATGCCAGACCCTTCTCTGAATCATATTACTTTTATGTCAACTATACAACAGGCCTGCCATTTTTGTTCAGTGTCAGATACTTAGCCGAAACCCATTGGAAAAGTGGTTGCTTTATTGAAACTTTCTTCAAAACTTCACATAGCTTTTTAAACCAAATAGGCTGTTGTGTGAGGAAAATCTGAAAAGGATATTTTTCCACAGATGGCTTATTGCTGCCTTTAGCATCAGACATCATTTAGTAGCAATGGAGGCTGAAATGAACACAGAATCAACAAAGCAGTATAAATAAAAATTCTGTACTTAATGTTTTAAAAGGTTAATTTGTAAGCTCTTATTTGTAAACACTTTAGTAGTTCTAGCAGGATATATTCATAGATGAGGGTACCTGTGCTTGGACCTATTGGTCAACAGGTAACACAGACTCCAAGACAATTATTTGTTTCAGATAATCTCTGACCAACCTGTTTGTCCAGTTCAGTTTTGAAAGTTCCCACAGAATTGAATGCCTGCCTAAAAAGATGGAACACATTCTGTAATACATATATATATGTATGTATATATATATATATATATATATATATATATATATATATATATATATATATATATATATATATATATATAGATATATACTATTGGTTAAACATTTAATCTTCTAGCACTCTATAGGACAGTCTACAATTCTTACGTGTTATAATATTTAAATTTATTTATACTCTACGATGTGTTCTCAACTCTGAGTCATGCAAAACCTTACAAGCCAGTTTCCAGTAGGTCACATTCTAGAGATAAGGGATTTCTTGGTTCACATTCCAAATTACTACAAGTAGAAATCGATTTTTTAATCTTCATTTCCATGTACTCTGTTGTCTCACTCTGTATCTTGTCTTGGCCTTGTTTTCATTGCAAAGACACCTGTCAAACGTTTTATGACTAAAAGGCTTAAAGACTGATGGAGGTGATACCATGGAAGTGGGAAATTTGCTGATTATGTAATAGATAAGGTTTACAGTTAAAGGGTGGCTGCTTACAGTGGAGGGTGATGAAGGGTAATAAGGGAAAGGGAATTATAAAGAGGGGTCAGAGATGGATGCAGTTGCATTTAAAGTGCAAAACAATGTATGCTAATGGGATAATATGACCCTGTCATATTATAGCAATAACCCATGCCAGGGTGTGGGTAATGCTGGATTTACCCATTGTTGGCGTGGTTTGGTCACAAGGGCAAAGCCCGAGTGGCCAAACAAAGCCAACAGTGGGTAAATCCAGCATTACCCACACCCAGAAGTGGGTTATTGCTATATACAATGACATTATTTAAGAAAAAAATAATTACTTTTCTTAAATAATGGCATTGTATAATGCCTCCCTGCTGCCCTTCTGCAGCTGTCTGGTATTCTGCGGCAGTTCTGATGTACTGCGCATGCATATGCCTACGCAGTACATCAGAGCTGTGGGCAAAACTAACGGAGAAAGCAAGATCTCTGTTGCTTTTTACTGTTTCACTATGTTAAATGGGTTTAACATAGCGAGACAGCTTTAAAAAAAGCAACAGAGAATCTCCATTGCTTATTTTAAAGCTGTCTCGCTATGTTAAACCCATTTAACATAGCAGGACAGTTTTGAAAAAAGCAACAGAGAAAGCAAGATCTCCATTGCTTTTTACGCACTGTCTCGCTATGTTAAAGGAGTTTAACATAGCGAGACAGTGTTTTAAAAAAGACTTATACTAATGGAAAAAGTCTGGGCGACAGGACCTTTTTCCATTAGTATAAGTCGATTTACAAAGTGCACACTGACCAATCAGTATGCACGTTTTGGAATATTAATGGGGGGGGTCATGGTATAATATTTAATTTAAGTATTAAGATGTGGGGAGATGGGAAGTGATACAAAGAGTTCCTGAGGATGATGGGTCTCTAGTACTGTAGTATACAGTCATAAACTGGTGTACAGGATGAGAAGAACTGAGGGTTAATGGGGAGAGATACATCCTTAAAGAGGACAGCGGGTAGGTTACATGTAAAGTATGACAGGAAGTGGGTTTACAGAAGGAGGGATTTAAGTTAAGTTGGAAGCAGATATAACTAACAATTCCTACTAAGTCACTGCAGAAACCAAACCAGTCAGTTTTCAGTCCTTGAAAAGGCCTGGTAGAGTACCGGGCGAAAGTGCTTGGTTGGATTTACTTTGTTTTTTGAAAATACACATTAAACTTTGCCTTGAAACTTTGCCTTGATTCTTGGTGGGCTCCGGGTCCTGTGCTTGTGGAAACTTTGGAGTTAACAATTCCTACTACCTAAGAAAACTGTATTTAAACACAATATTATTTCAAGTTTTTTTTTTATTAAATAACTTTTAGATGTCATACCAAGAATGAGTCATATTTGGAAGAAATACCTTTAATAGCAGAAATCATGCTAATGATATCCTCATCTGTATCACTGAGAGATTAAATTTTAATTAGTCATGCAATACATATTATCACTATCGCTGAGACAACACAGTATAAACAGTTGGTAAATGTCTTAGTAATTGAAATGATAGGCAGCACACTAATGCAAAGGCAGCATTGTCATCTCACAGGTAGAAGATCTCTCATTTGTTTCCAGCTGGGTTGCCTTCTCTGCAGAATTTGCATGTCCTCCCTGTGTTTCTTTGTTTTTTTCTCTGGATGTACAATTTCTTTCTATATTTCAGAAACATGCAGTTGTCAAATTAGCAATTTCTACATTGTCAGTAGGGGTGTGTGTGTGTGTGTGTGTGTGTGTGTGTGTGTGTGTGTGTGTGTGTGTGTGTGTGTGTGTGTGAGAGAGAGAGAGAGAGAGAGAGAGATACAAAATAATAGCCTGGTAATCTGTTTCCATTTCCCCTTTACTTATTATGTTCTCTGGCTGGTGGTGACTGTTCATGGGGTCACTACAGCAGCTGGCTGTGACTCATAAGTTACAGATATAATTGAATGATATCTGTATCTATATCCATCTATATATATATATATATATATATATATATATATATATATATATAGTTTTAGTAAATTGCTGGTCTTGCATACATAGTTGTATAATTGTGTTATTGTTGATTCACAGGGAATGTGCATGTCTATGTTAAAATGTAAGGCTCAAGTGATAGACAGATAGATAGAAAGACAGAGGGACAGCCAAAAGATAGTCTGAGAGAGAGAGAGAGAAAGAGAGAGAAAAACAGAAACATATAGAAACATATATAGATATATATCTTGTGCTTTGATTGAAAAGGGTCATTTGGACCTATTCCTTTATCTAGTTGTCAGTGTACCCCAGGATTCAATAAAATCCGTGTAGCCTCTGTATAGAGTCTGCACGAAATGTATCCATGTACACAGCCATGGTTCCTCCTTGGCAGCAAGCCATACATAGTAATTATGGAGCGCTGCCGAGGGAGAGCACAGTAACATGGAATATTGAATTCGTGTAAGCAATACTTTACAGGCAGTTCCTTAATTGTGGACTGTCCAGAAAAAATCTGGATAGTTGACAAGCACATCACAATACTTTTCAGCATGTGCACCTGGACCAAAAAGTTTACAACAGATTTAACTTCATTACATTGCAATATATTTATTTATTTATTTACATTTATATTATTACTTGCACTGTGTGGCATGTTGCTTAGCTATACTCATATCTACAGTAGACACCCGCTAGACATCTAAAAATAGAAACCTGATGTATTCAATTTTAATTATTTCTTTCTTTTTTTTCCCTTAGCTATGCTTAGCTTTGCTTACAGATACAGTAGACATCTACTAGACATCTAAAAATAGAAACTGGAAGTATTCAATTGTTGTAGTTATGCTTTGCTTAGCAAAGCGCAAACCCATTCAGTGAAGCTGTGCTATGTTTACGGGCACTTTCTTAATATATGTGAAGAGACACAAGCGCTGTCTACTATCCCAGTGGATAGATAGATTGAATCTTGCCCTACAGTGTAGTATGGCCTGGGTTGGAATCCTAAGCAGTCATACTTTTTTTACATTTATTGCTGTGAAAATGTGTCAGGTGACTGAAACATTGGTTTAGTTTAAATTAAAAAATTGTTATATTTAGAAAGGCTGCGTGATGCTAAGCAGCATTTTTTCCAGTTTTGTGTGTTGCTAAGGTTTGCTTAAATATGTTTGTGTGAGTCTGCACAATGCTAATTGATGTGGCACCTTTTTGAAAGTTACAGTATGACGTACAAGGGTGGGAATGCAGCCTACATAAAGGCCAATGGGTGGGAATTTCACATCATTCTTTGAAGTATTACCTTGGCTGTGGATATGGCTGCTGCTGTAATTGATGGAGTGTGCTTTTGTGTGCAAAAGTAGAGAGTGCAGGATTCCAGAGTTTTTGTTGGACTCCTGGTAGAGCATTATGGACACCAGTTGCTGCAGGGTGACTACCAGGGCTTACAGTGTAATTCTAAGGCCTGGGATTGTTGAGCCAGGAACCTGACCAGTGCTACTGCTGTCACCCGCACTGGTGAGCAGTGTCATCACCACTATGGCAACCTGAGGTGTAGGAAGAGGGGTACCTTGGATACCTGGTTCTAAGAGGCTAGGGTGGGCACACCCCACAGACATGTAAGTGTGTTATCCAGTAATTTATAAATATAAAAGCTGAAGCTGTGTAAAGCTGGTATGCATAATTGTTTGCTTCTCTTACCACAGCTGCAGAAGAGAGGGCTCACAATGTCCAGTCCCATGCAGGGCATTTGGCCAGGATGAGGCAATCATGCGGTAAGTAGGAAAATCATCAAAGCAATAACTAAATGCATAACTTAATAGTACAGTAAAGTAAATATAGATTTTGCAGTCTTAAAGGTCAGGTATGACATACCTGGGATATCTTACATCCTTATTAATGTGTCACTGCCCATCTAAAATGGTAAAGCAAGTTAAAGCAAGTAAGCATACAGTACTATACACCATAGTTTCCAAGCATCAGTTAATGTCAGGATCTATTCAGATTAAGAGTCAGTGTTCTGGTCTGCTCATTGCCTGAAATATGCTGTATGTTGCACTCAATAAATGTACAGGGTATATGAGTTAGTTAACAGAAGTCCTAGACAGCTATCTATGGTCTACATGCCAGAGTTGAAGCAGCATTAATCAATACATTTTAAAATGTGATGGTGCTTTGATAAGTAATGTTTTCAAATAAAGTATTCACTATTCCTGTATTCAGTGCATGTGTGTTCTAATCTGACACCAGTCAGCTGTTACATGTAACTGAATAAAGAATACACCAACAAATGTCAGAAATAAATGCAGCGTCATATCCAGAGTAAGATTAGCCTGTGTTCTGCTCATTTTGTCTGAAATAATGATGTATATTGCACTCAGTAAATGAACACGGTATATGGGTAAGTTAACTGATATCCATGTGTCTAAATGTCAGAGTTTAAGAAGCATTATCAATAAAGTTTAAAAGGAGATGGTGTTTTGATAACTAATCTTTTCAAAAAAAGTGTTCACTATTCCTGTATTCATGGCATGTGTGTTCTAATCTGACACCAGTCAACTGTTACATGTAAATGAGTAAATACTGCACCAAAAAAATGTCAGAAATAAATGTACTGCAATACCCAAAGTAAGTTTCAAGCCTGTGTTCTGCTCATTTTGTCTGAAATAATACTGTATATTGCACTCAGTAAAGTAACACTGTATGTGGGTAAGTTAATTGAAGTCCTGGACAGCTGTCCATGTGTCTAAATGCCAGATTTTAAGAAAGATTATTAATAAAGTTTAAAAGCTATTTTCTATACAAGCTATTTTTTATTCTTTGCATTTGGATATGTACAAGGTCTGAAGAGACGTTCCGAGCTGATTGCTGCATCCTTTGGCCTTAATATTCTATGGTCTGAACAGACTTATATTTATTATTTGAACCATTTACTTCAAACTGCATCATTTGGTCTGAATAGACCTATATATAACCTGATGACATTGGCTCGAAGCCCGTCCTGAGCAACTGTTATACTCTACTGACTTTTTGCTTTATTAGTTATTCGCTCAGCACGGAGTTTTTACTTGTGGTAATTTTCGTTATTTTGATTATTTTCAAAAAATGTGTTCATTATTCCCGTATTCACTGCATGACTAATCCGACACCAGTCAACTGTTACATATTAACTGATAAATAATGCACAAACAAATAAATGTATTGCAATACCCAGATTAAGGGTCAAGTTTGAGTTCTGATAATTTATCCTGAAATATGCTGTAGATAGCACTCAGTAAATGAACAGGCTATGTAGTTAGGTGTTAGGTAAACAGACATCCTACACAGCCATACATGTGTATAAATGTCAGATTTCAAGCAGCATTAAGCAATAAAGTGTAACAGGGGATGGTCTTTGATAAGTAATGTTTTCAAATAAAGGGTTCACTATTCCTGTATTCACTGCATGTGTGTTCTAATCCAACATCAGTCAGCTATTGCATTTGTATGAATAAATAATGTACCAACAAATGTCAGAAATAAATATAGTGCAATACCCAGATTAAGGGTCAAGAATGAGTTCTGATAGTTTTTCCTGAGATATGTTGTAGACAGCACTCAGTAAATGAACAGGGTATATGGTTAAGTTAACAGAAGTCCTAGACAGATGATACATGAGTGTAAATGACAAAGATGAAGTGACATTAAGCAATGCAGTGTAAAAGGAGATGGTGCATTGAGAATTCATTATGTTCAAATAAAGTGCATATTGTTCCTGTAGTCACTGCCTGTGGGTTCTAATCCTATGGCAGCCAACTGAGAAATGACAAGCTGTATAGTGTAATTAGTGTACACAAACATACCTCTCAACTGTCACAGTCTTTTCAGAATGTAATGACTACTGCCCCATATGTATGGTCCTTGATTTGGAGAAATATGACATTACTTGGAATCCAATTTAATGGCATATCTGTTATCAGACCAGCTTGCTACTAATGTATGAGCACACTATGTAAAAATCGTCCCTGTAGTTGTGCCTTTTTACCAACATTTGGTAGGGATTGGCCCATAATGTCCCATGCTAACAGTCTGAGAGCTATGTATGTGCAAATGTCTATTAGCAGTCACTGTTCTCACAACTGAAATCTGACACATGGAGAAGTATATAGTAGTAGTCTGTGTAGTTATATTATCTGCAAAGATACTAATGTTCTTTTTTCTCTCTCACCCCACCACTTCTCTTCATTAATTTGTTAATTATATTTATTATTATGATTTCATAATAATATATTATTTGTATTTATCTGTTATGTTAGCCTTATGTATAATTTAATATTGCTTCGCTGTTAAAATACTTTAATTTATATTATTTATTGTCATGTTTGTCGTTATATTATTTTCTGTTTCTTTCCATTACTCATTATTATTTTTTATTATGTTATTTATTACATTTGTTTAGTTATGTTTATTTTTACCTTATGTTTATATTTAATTTCCTACAGCGTGACAAGGTAGCTAGTTCCAGGTTATCCACCTACCTTGGTTCCCTGGCCATGGCACTGTTCCCAGCACGTTTGGGCTGCAGCCTGATGACACCCCACATGGCTGCCCCTGCACTACCTGCGCCATCGGGTAGTTCTGCATCACAGGCTGGGGGTGGCACCCTCTGGGAGTATAAGTAGAGGGGGTGCTTTTGCCACCCGTGATGAACTGCCAGACATGGTACGTGGGCTGCTGCACCAAAACTGTTGGTGCACACCTACGTCAGATGGAGATCATGCTGTCCATCTTGGTGGAGCAGCCTCGCCCCAGGTGCCATTGTCAAACACTGTCTCCACAGCAGCAGTGAAGGTACAGTGCTGACAGTCACATGGGTGAGGACTTGAGTCACACTGCTACTGGGTCTGATGTCCATGGGACTGGGATTCCACAACACCCTCCCTGACCAAGGTGTTTACTCCCCTCTTGTGTCACACACCAACCATATCTGCAGTCTAGTCTGTCTTGTCTGTTTGCAAAAGTTTCCTCACCTTCCCAATGTACCTCTCCCACACATACCTATATACATCCCCAACATTCCACTCTTACCTTAAAAAAAAAGAAAATGGGCACTTGACCCCCCCCCAAAATAATAGTGTTCCATACGTAGCTCTCCATTTTGTACATGTCCACTGAACACAATTAATTTGGGTCAATTGGCTTGACAATGCAGTTATGTTGTCCTCACCCCTTTTCCTGGGGGTAACAGTGCAAATTCAGCTAAACAAAATCCGTTAAAATGCACAGTTTTTGCTGTACAAGAAATGGATATCTATGGCTCTTTCTACACCCTTCCTGCACATACCTATCTGCCTTTCATTATGATTTTCCCCCTGCTTGTACCCCATTTCACCCCTGTCATATCTCCACAGTTTTCATTTCTTTAAAGATATTTTGCATGACACTGTGCAATGTACAGCATTGCTAGGCTAAGCTAAAATGCACTATATTGATATATGTGTGTGTGAAAAAATATTAATCACATTCAAAAAGTACACCCACACCCTATTTCTAATCTAGGACCATCACACCTGCAAACCAGTGCATCAACCCACTAAGCCATACAGCTGCTAATTAATAAAAGTGTTTTAAGCAAAAGAAAATATTTGCCATTTTTCCATCATTAAGCATGTTCAAGTAATGCTGCACATTGTGTCACATCACACAAATATGATAAAAGAGTAATAGAAAAATGTGAATGTAACATGGACTCTGGTATAGGAATACATCACTATAAAGCCAGACACATAATAATGGATGTAAGGGAGGTCTCTAACAGCAGGTAAATGTGCAATTATATCTGCAACATTTAAAAATACACCTGCTAAACAATTAATGGAAAAATAGGTATTTAACTGGGACTCTGGTGGATAAACACATCCCTATATAGCCATACACTTAATAATAGATGTAATGATGTAAGTAACAGCATGTAACTGGGCAATAATTTATTTAAAAATAGAGCTGTTTTAATAGTAGCTCAGTCTGTTGAATGCTTTGATAAACCTTATGTTTTTTTGGTCCACATGGTTGTGGGTTCAAATCCAGTGGTGTCTAGCATTTTAAATGCATGTACATGCACATCACCATGAATTCTGATATGTATGACTGTTTCATCACCTATTTATCCACCCAAAGCAGTACAGATGGAATGTCTGCTTTTCAATGATGGAAGTCAAAGGCCTACAGATAGGAACACAGTAAAGATGTTCCTATTACTACACTAGAAAGTGCATACAGTGTCAGGTCATGCATTATTATGCATTCACAGAGGATTTTGAAGTATGTAATTCAGATGAGGCCCAGTAATATCAGACTGCAGCACACAAAGATTTACTACTGACATTACAGATAACCAGAGCTGCACAAGTATCACACACACAAGGAGGTTGTTCTAGAAGCAAAAGATGCCAGCACACATGTTCCAGATGACTACTGTAACATAACAGATGACTTGTCGGTTGTCCGAATTGTTGACATAAAGGTAAATGTACCCCCTACCTTGTTCTAGATCACAATGACCATGTTACCTTTTACTCTGTTAATGATACCTTTGGTTAACATACTTACCTTAAATACATACCTCAATTTCCTGTGGGATGGGTTCCCTCAATCAGGCTCTGCCTGTACACTAAGGCTGCCACAGGTCACACCGTTACTCATAAGTGTTGTTGCCCTCTACATTCTACAGCCTCTCTGACTATGCTTATTGCCTGCAGCAGCAGCAGCAGCTGCAACCTGTAGCATACTGTATGTAATAAGTATCTACTACAAACATTGTCTCTGTGCTGATATAGTATCTTTAGCCCAGTACTTTCCACCCCAACATATGAGAAATGTTATGGATTCTACATTATGGCCTTATATCTTCATGAATAGTTGCATGGGATTGGCTGATTACACTCCAAATTAGCTGTGTATGCTGCAATTAGCATTCCAGAACCACAGATTGGTTCAGAGGCAATCACCTGTTAATGAGAACCATCTTAAAAAGGGAACTGTCTAGCTAGGGGAACCATTGTGTATGAGAGTTACTTTCTATGGTGAACTCATTGACTTAACACTTGCATATCTGTATCTTTCAACAGAGGAGTATTGTACTCCATCAAGTATGCAAACATTTTGTTTCCAACATGATGCATATGTTTGAATATTCTTAGGGGAAATGGGGATTACATCAGTAAGACTTTTTTAAAACTATACAGATGACATGCCATTAATCTGCAGTTGTGTAACACCTACATAGGATGTAGGCTACAGCAAGGGTATAATGTTCTCTGTTAAGTAGGGACACAGGTCTCCTGGATACTTCCTTTGCTAGCAGTTGTCATACTACACAGCTAGTGTATTTGCTTAGCACTGTATTTTATACATATGTTATGGGGGGTGGCTTACTGCTATGGGCCACACGACAAGTAGACTCCTGTGTTGAGTACATAATCATATGTGAGTATCTGTCATGGCATAAACAGGAGTAGGTCACTGTTGCTACTATCCTAGTTGGTTCAGCACTTTTTGTATGTTTGGCACACTGTTGCATATGAGATGTGTAATCAAGTGGGGAATACTGATAGCCTTCCTTTATTGCTGTATGTTTACATACTGTGCACCCGCATATGTGATCCTGACATATTCTCATTTTTTTTTGGGGTGATATCATGCACAGCAGATGCCACCTACCTTTCACTGAGGCTGAAAATGATCTCATAATTTAGGTGTTAAGACAACATTATCAAGTCCTGCTGTCCAGAAGGAGGGCAAATAGTCAAGAGCAACAAGCCTTGTGGGACAAACTGGTCCATAACATAAATGCCGTGGATCACCAGAATCACACATATGAGCAGGTACGACACAGTACCACAGACATGATCCACTCAGCATGCAGACAGACAGTGAACATAGCCAGGAATTGACAGGTCACTGGTGGTGGGTGTGCAGAATAATGACTACTGTCAACCACTGAAAAATTCCTGGTGAAACTCACAACACAGAACAGCTCCCGGGAATCCATCTCACAATATGTTGTGGATGTGGGTGCCACCATTTTCACACAAGAGGAGCATCCAGGTATGCTTATTTGGATCAGCATTGGAATACTGTAGCACTTAGCATGTCAGAGTGTACATACTTTTTACATGGGTAGCAGGTGTTTTATGAGGTGGGGGGAAGGAGGTTAGCTGCAGTTTTAAGGTCATGCATTGATTATGACCCATGTACCTGTTAACATAGTAGCTACTGTAAATGGGAGATATTTGGATGTAGTGCAAATGTTATAATGTAAAGTGTTGCTGTTTACATTACCTCTCCCTCATATGTTTTTCAGGACTGTCACAAATAGGGAGAAGCCATGCTCCTTCTGCTGGTATGCACAAAACAATTTTGTCAGAGATGTAGATTTCACTTCAAGATACTAGTGAGACTGTCATCCCAGGCCTGCTGGCTGGATTGATGTACTGTCTGCATGATTGAGAATTGTTCAGATATGTTCTGACTGAACACACTTTAGGGTCATACCTATGCCTTGTAGGTGTGACCACAGTGATTGATTTCACAGTATTCTCTGGACTTTTCAGATGGGCATATCAGTAAACTGTGCAGAGTTCTGCAGAATGTAAACAGTGTATATAATTTATGTTCTGTACAGAGTCTAGTTTAAAGGCCTGTTATTTTCAAATACTTACAGATTTGAGTTAGAACATAATGTCTTCATGTCCTACTATATCAAATTGTGGGTTATACTAATAGTGACAGCATTGTAAGCAGCTTAACTTAGCATAGGACTGCAGATCATGGTAGTGCATGTATCAATTTGATGCTTTTCATTTTGTATCATAGGTGAGCTGGGAGGTTGGCCTTTGTACCCTTCACAACCTTATGTCAGTGTCTCTTCAGACTCTGATGATGATAGTGGCCAAAGTGAGGCTTTGCCTCATTATCACAGTACACAGTCAGTATGTCTACACATACCCAGTCCTCTGATGCTACAGATACTGGACAGTTGGAGGGTGGGGACATTGAACAGGAAAGTGTGGCTACTGTGGCTGCAGGGAGTGTTGACACTGGCCATAGCCAAACAGTTGATGAGGTTCCACACAGGCGATCGATAGGGATGCTCATAGGAGGCCTGCTGTCCCTCTGCCACCTGTCATAGGTGTCTCATTACATGTCACTTAGCATTTATTTAGGGCAGTCATGGAGGCACAGGGATGTTCCAAAAGGAACTCCAGATGAATGCCCGGGGTTATAGATGAAGCACAGTCTGACATGTGTGTCTGCCTCCACTATGTTGCTGATACCCTGTATCAGTTGACTGACACAGTGGAAATATGTTGTTCTGGGACAGATTGCACCCTATCTGTTTTGGAATGCATATTGTCTGGTTGGTCTTGAGTATTGGACTCATGGATGTAGGTCAACAACTACATCTGCTGAGAGTCCACATGGCCATGCACAATCATGCTCCCATAGTGCTAGTACATCCAGTGCCCCAGAGGGAAGTTTGGTATCCATATCAAGATGTGGCAGGCCATGGGTTCATGGTCCTGGGCATTCCTGTGGATGACACAGTCCAGGCAGACAGCATTCACCCATGTGTAGTAGCCCGGCATCCGACCTTGAGCATGGAGGCTTCAGTGCAACTCTTGGCAGAGCCAGTTCTCATGTTCAGGGATGGAGATGTTGAACTGTCAGCTTTCCATGTACAGCTCAAAGCTGTCCAACATACAGACATGTAGGGCTAGCACTGAGCTTGGCTGTGTTCATGCACACACTCACACATCACTGTTACATTCAGGCCACCTACATTCACACACGCCACATTTATATGGTCCACCTTGCCTGCTTCCCTTTCTGAATCTCACACACACACACACACACACACACACACACACACACACACACACACACACACACATGTCAACCTATTGGGTCAACCTAGGTATCCTGCACCACCCTACAACACCCTGTCCAAGTGATGATACCTGTGCCATATTCCTGTCATCCTTCTTATTGATGCAGGGAAATGAAGCTATGTGTCTGATGCAGAGGGTGACTATCTAAATTAATATGCATTTGTTTCATTCATTGTTGCTTTGACATGCTACTTGTACTGGTCAGTTACAGATACTCTACACTGCTATTTGTAATGAGTAAACCACATTATTTTGTGTATTTTACATTGCATGCTGTTGCAATGGCTGTGTAGTCACACAATGAAAGGTATCTCTTGGAACTGTCTACATTTCACTTTTAGGATTGTGTAGAACACACCTACGATTGCATATCTACAATAAACCCATCAACATCAGAGCACAGGATGGAATGACAGCACAGAAGAAAAAATGTTATCAGAAAGGTAAAAGAGTATAGGTGCATGGATCCATAGGTTCATATATGTATAATAGGCTAACAAACAAGGGCTTCTTTCAGCCTAGCCATACATCCCTAAACTTTGACAAGGTCTGATACCCGTCATAAGTGTAAGCAGGGTTTTGGGAGCTGAGACATATACGAGCCAGGACATGGGAGATGAATCACCTATGGTTTCCCTGTGTCCACGTAGAAACATTTGTCCTAAAGCAGTTATCATTGTCATGTTTCCCATTGTATTGTGTAACTTGCACATAATTTGTGGTAGGCTGGAACTCTGCTTAAGATGGATGGGGAGCCTGTTATATATCGGGATTAGTCTCTGGGCTACATACCTGTCACTCCAGCATGTCCTATTTATATCACAGGCAAGGTATATGTGTGTAGGACAGGTAATTCTCGTGCTACTCCTTTCTTGGATATACAGGAGGTACACAGTGGGGTCTGACACCACCCTACCTCACATGACAAGTATAAAACTATCCTCCAAAGCGTGTAAAAGACAGAATACACAGTTACAGCCCTGATGTGGTCTGCACAGGACATGTTATGTACACTGTGTATTGGTTTACTGTAGAACCTCTGTGGATGCTACAGTTGTCAGATGTGCCTCGTTAGTTACATATCCCGGTATGACCCTGACCTTGAGTAGCATCTTACCCTCACAAAGAATGATGCCACAATATGAAGACAAGATGATCAATTTCAAGAATTGGCTTAAGTGTTGGTGTCATTTAAAGGGGATCCAATGCCTGTCAGCCTGGGATGACATGCTCGACAAGCCACGATGCTTCGCTAGGGACGGCTTGCACCTGTCACCCCTGGGATTTCGGATATTGGCAAAGGCTCTTGCTACCCCCATAGTGCCTTTTTTAGGCAAGGCTCAAAAGACAAACCGACCTCCATAGGTATCATAAGGAATAAGAAACTAAGAGTAATGCTACTCAACACCAGAAGTCTAAACCTCAAGATGCATGCACTCGAAACTCTCCTTAGCATGGAGAACATCGATATCTGTGCAGTAACAGGAACCTGGTTCAAGGTTCCTGAGAGCACCCCAGCACTACCAGCTTATACCTCATACCATGCTTTTCAGCCCCAAAACTTGGACCGAACCACAAAAGGAGGGGGAGTATCAATATTTGTCAAAGATACCCACACCTCCAGGTTGGTGGCACAGCACGAAGCATCAGAGACTATCCATGTGCAACTAACTGTGGGTAAAACTGCCTTCCAGTTTATAGCCTGCTACATACCACCCTCCCAAACACAGGAACCCCACTCGGCCTTCCTGAGAATACTGGAAAATATGAAGGTCTCTCCAAACACCATTATATTGGGCGACTTCAACTACCCAAACATATACTGGGAGCATTACTCTACCTCCAACAGCCTAGCCCAAAGGTTTCTAGAATTTATAAACTCAAATGCTATGGAACAACTTGTTACCACTCCCACAAGAGGGGAAAACATACTGGACCTGATCATCACCAACATGGGGACACTATGCTCCAGACCAGCAGTGTATCCCTCACTGGTAAGACCAGACCATAAACTAATCTCACTGGATATTCACATCCCGACCCCACACCCTGCCCAGAAAACCACAGTGAAAAACTTCTCTAAAGCAAATTTCACATGCCTCAAAACCGAGGCGAAATCCTTCAAAGCCCCCAGGCCTGTGGAAAATATGGCCCAGACCGCAGAATCCTTTATAAATGCATTCTATGAACACCTTCAGGAATGCATGGATCATGCAATCCCAAATAAAACCAAGACCCAATCCTCCAAAGGCAGACGTCCTGTCTGGTGGACCCAGCCATAAACAAACTATACAATAGAAGGAGGAAGCTACTACATGATAGAGCAAAATCCCAAAAAGGGAAGGCATCTCTGATCAGTATTAGCAAAAAACTACGGGCACTCATAAAATCGTCTAAGGCCAGCTTCGAGAGAAAAATTGCACAGGACACTAAGGATAATCACAAGGCTTTCTTTAGTTATGTTAGGAACCTGGGTGGGAATTCCCAGATATGCTCAGAATTAGTCAAAAATGACAAAAAATACACCGAGCCCACAGACATTGCTAACATCCTAGCTGACAGGTTCAGTGCAAACTCCCCCCCCACCAAAAGGGCAAATATCTATCCCAACAGAGTGCTGCCCCCCTGACATCTCAGATGCTCAGGTAAGAGCCGCCCTCTCCAAAGCAGAAAACACAGCATCAATGGGACCAGATGGTGTCCCTGGCTGCGTCCTACATGAACTCCAAGAAGAGCTAAACTCAAACATGAAATTACTGTTCAATCTTAGCCTTACTACAGGATATGTACCCAAAGAGTGGCGTACAGCAACAGTGGTCCCTCTCCACAAAGGTGGTGCCTCAACGGATCCTGGAAACTATCGCCCCATAAGCCTGACTAGCTTGGTCTGCAAAGCTATGGAAAGGATCATCATGGACCTCATAAATAAAGATATTGGGGACCTACAGACACTGGATCCTACCCAGTTTGGCTTTGTTAAGGGCAGATCCTGCCTCTTAAACCTGGTCGATTTCTTTGAAACAGTCACCAAGGCCATTGACGAGGGGAAGGTGGTCCACACAGCCTACCTGGACCTCGCAAAAGCCTTCGATACAATACCCCACTCAGGCATTATAGATAAGCTCACCAGCTTAAATATAAACCCCTATGTCACTAGATGAGTTGCAAATGGGCTCAAGGACAGAACCCAGATGGTTAGAATTGCTGGAGCCATGTCAGACTCCAAACCATTTACAAGTGGTGTCCCACAAGGCTCGGTCCTGGGAACTCTCTTGTTCGGTATATATTTCTCGGCGGTACAGGCCAACACGGAAGGACTGTGGCCGACCAAGTTTTCAGATGACTGCAAACTGGGTGCCATAATCAACTCTCCAGCCGACACAAGCATCCTCCAAAAGGGCCTCATAGAAACAGACAACTAGTGCCAGAGCCAGGGCCTCAAGCTAAATGCCAAAAAGTGTATAGTCATCCCCTTTGGCAAAAACAAAGTGCTCACAAATTACCACATAGGTGGTAATCCATTAAGTACAGAAGAAGTCATTAGGGACCTGGGGACCCAAGTTGATAGCAATCTCTCATTTGACAACCACATGGCCAAAGTGGTTAGAAAAACATTTTATATAGCCCACCTAATCATGAAGGGATTCACATCTAGATCAGGGGAGGTCATTGTGCCTCTTTACTCATCCCTCATCAGGCCCATAATTGAGTACAATGCCCCTTTTGGGATGTACCTTACCAGACACCTGCAGCAACTGGAAAGACCCCAAAAGTACCTCACCAAGAGGATCAAAGGGCTCAAACAGATGCCATATGCTGCCCAGTTAAAGAAACTCCAGCTCTACTCAGTGGCATACCACCTGCTCAGAGGCGATCTGTGCCTGACGTATAAAGCCATGTCCATCCCGGAATTAATGGACATACTGCACCTCAGAAAATCCAAATCTCATCGAGCTATGCGCTCAAGAGACTTGAACCTCAGCACTGAAATAAATAGGACATGCTGGAAGGACAGATTCATAATCCAGAGGCTCCCTTCACTCTGGAATAAAATCCCAGTCCAGGTTAGGCAGAGTCCCACATTGACTCTCTTCAAGAAGAATCTTGATGAGTGGATGGGAGATCGTAGGTTTACCCCGGCTATCACTTCTGTGTCACTGTTAGACAGAGGCACAGTATACTAACTTCAAAAAAGGCATAGCAAAGTTAATTTAAAATGGGTGGCGAAAGCCAAACACACTCTGGCTAGGCTTATAAATGCCCTAGGGCAGATAGCCTAGTATGAACCTATGAACCTATGAACCTAATCAAAGGTCACATTGGACTCAATGATAGGTGTGATGAATGCCAAATACAGTGGATGAATGATTTTCTTGGATTTACATGCCATACCTTTGCTTATAGGTTGCTCAACATAGTACAAATCCCCAAATATTACTGACCTGTGGCAGTCAGAGCTAGATCACTATCTACGTGTCGATGAGTTCCTGACTATTTGGTCAGTTGTTGGAGGTGTGTGGTCAATATGATGGTTACCAAGGGTGGAACACTTCCCAAGGGATATTATTGTGCATTCATTGGCATTTAGTGTTAGTCCATGGCTCTGACAACAACTGAATACCTGTGTCAGCCTGTGACACCCCAGCACTGGCCTAGTAATCAGGAAGCCTCAATCCTCACCACTGGCAACAGTGGGGGATGTACACAGTAGGAGGATGACAAGTACAGACACAGTAAAGTGCAATTTCCCTTAGGAGCACAGAGACCACAGTCAGTCCATGGCTGGTTTCTCCCTTTTTCCTCCAGATCCCCAATAAGATTCCCTATTGGCACAGGTATAGGGTTGAGATTTCAGCTGAGTTGCCAAGCCAAGACCTCCAGCATGCTCTCTGTCCAACCAGTGCTTCATGTCCCTGCCCAAGTAGCTGACACACACAGACTTTGAGATTTGATTTAGATACAAACACACACACTCCTGGGAAAGGCTGGCACAGGTTTACTAGCTACGCCCCCTCCTTCCCGGACTATAAGGTAGTTTCCACTGCCACCGACCACTATCAGTTACTTTTATGGCCCTTAACAAAGGGTGTCCAATCCTACTGTGTAATGTTACTATTAATCCAAATGGTAATCTGACCAAGCAAGGCTATTAAATTGGCCTGTACAGTGTCATCAAACAGATATGCAAGTAATCTAAGAGCTTAAACATGTCTCACAAATATCAGCCACCCAGATAGGTTTTGATATATTTAATAATAAATAATAAAAGAACAAGACAATAATCAGTAAATCAACACAGTTACTTCAGAATTCAAAATCACAGGAAGTATTTAAAACAACATTGTAGGATAGTTTCAAATAAATAAAGAAAACATCTAAACTAATCTTTACTATATTCCTGTCTGAGTTTAAAAAGAGTTACTATGCCCTAAGAACTTACAGAGCATGGCAAGTGCAGATGGTGATGATGATTGGATGTTCTTGCTAGGTCCAAGAGAAAATAGAAAATGCACAATCTCTCTCTGAGAGAGAGTTCTTAAATTAATATCAAATATTACTGCTGGGTTAACTTAGATTACATCACTTTTTGTTACCTGACTTAAGTTCCCAAGTTACCCCCCCCCCCCCATTGTAGCATTTGACATCTTGTGAAAAATACATAGCCTTCAGATGTTTGGAGTTGCTAGAAGACATAAAACAATAAAACACATACAAAACAATGCAGAAGGCACCATAGTTCTAGACATCCTGTTTCATTGTTGCATTGAAACTAATTTTTATAACACAATCGTAAAATAATTTAATTTCAAATTATTTTCTTGAGGTCTTGCAAGTTACCTCCATATGTTCCAGTTTCTACTATGAAAACATACATTTGCACAGGTATATAGTTTATATATATTTATGTTCTTTTCCAGTAGGGTACACTGTGGACACATCCTTGAAGCTCAGTACTGTACACACTCTGTTCAACATACACTTCTGTACCAGTAGTTTAATATACACATAACATGTAGTTCTAATACTTCTGGTAATACAAGCAATTGCATAATGCTGCTATTCACAAATGAGATATAACTATTTACAAAATTCCAGATAGCTGGGCTAGCAGTGTCTCCTTTTGTTACATTTCTATATAAATCATATTAATATTCTCAAATGACATATAATTATTTACAAAATCCCAGCTAGCTGGGCTGGCAATATTTCCCTTGTGTCACACAGCCCATCCTGGATAACTGATGAGTTAGTGTGAGATTCAATGGAAGCTCCTAATTTGCAAGCATCTGCCTCAGTCAGAGGCCAATGACAGTGACCGTGACTGCAGAGAAGTAAATGCCTATGATTTGTGAAGGAATCTACTGGTGCCTGGCATCATTGTTTTGGTGGACTCCCCAGTGCTATTGTCCTGGATAATGTCTGTCAGCCACTTGGCTATCCACTGGCTGACATACAAGTTTGTAACTAACCTCTACAGTTTGCCAACTATGCCTGATGGCCAAATAGTGACAAATGCCTTGTTAGGCCATGGAAAGTGGAGTGAGTCATTTTCCCCTCTTCCATTGCTTTGTTTAAAACTCAATGAGGTCCACCAGGTAGGGTTGGCATGATCTGCCCTAGACAAAACCAAACTGGGTTTGATTCAGTGTCTGTAGTTGTAGTACATGTTTAATGATCATTTCCATTATAATTCATTTTATGGCTTTAAATATCAGACTGCTGAAACTTCTGGGGACAGTGCTTGTCACTGCATGCTGGTTGTCCTGTCTGAAACTCAGTATTGCATTTGATTCCATCATGGTTTACCTGGAAATTTTCACCCAAGGTGTCTGACTCTGTACAGAGCAGAGATAAACACTGGAAGGGAAACCAATACATGCACCCTGTAAAGGTAAGGATGGAGTATTTACACTGTAGTTAGACACTAATCAAGCAGTGTGTGCTGAAAACAAACAATTACCTTGTGAAGAATGCTGAATTGTTGGTGCCTGGCTACTACTACTGCTGGTCTCACCAAAGCAACACTCTGCTGGGATACAAAGCTCCTATTCTTTTTCTCTCACCAGAAGACAAATGTTAGTACTAAGCTCAAGGTGAGAAGCAGGCCACAGCCTGTTTGTTTATCCAGACAGTTGTCCCACATGATACAAAGTCTCCGTAGGCTTGGCATATCCTTTTCCAGGTAGATGCCCTGATTAGCAACCAGAACAATCAACTGACTTTTGCATGTACTGTGCCTTGTGCTCCGAGCCTCAAAAGATTTGACTAGGGTACTGACCTCATGGAGATTAGTAGCACAGCTGCTGCGTCACAATACAATGTTCAATATCAGGTGACATAGATATGCAAGGCTGCTCTGCCAAGCTCCACAGTGGCAGTAATCCATGATACTGACAGTTTCACAGCAAGTCATACAGCCCACCCTTCAACAACATAATGGTGGACATCTGTGTGACAGGGATGTGAGGCCTACTGCAGAGGAGTGGCCACCTTTGGTCAATGTGTTTCTCCATCCCACATGTCCTAAATATGTCATACTGTACATTTAAGTTATCATAACACAATGCTGTGCTTCCACATAATTTTACACAACATCCAATTGCTGGCTGGTTGCTTGACAGTCAGTGTAGACTTGCATGGCCAAAGCAATGGCTGCAGAGTTGAACAGGTTTTCTGTGCATGCACGGGCATCCACATCTTCACTGCAAATAGTGCCTGCAGACAGTGTGTTTGAGGCTGTCAACCACAAGTGTGTAGCACCATGACCTTATCCTTGCTGGAGTTGTACATTGCCACATTTGTAGGTATGCTATTGCGATCCCACCTAATAACAGTATCATGGTTATTCCAAATGCTACATGCCTGGCAAAGCATCGTACTCGATCTACCATGTTATGACACACTGTCAGGTACTGTTTTACTTTAGGATGACAACATAAAGGTAATAATATGTTAGATATAAGTCTCTGTCAGATACTGCCTAACCATGGCGTGTTGTGACATATACACAAGCAGGAATCTATTGCTAATGGCATTATTTCACACTGCTGATGAGATGTGGAAAGCGTTCCCAACCCTCTACTCCCACTCCACACAAACACAACATGTGAGAGATAGACTATATTAAAAACCTTGCATCAGTGCTCACACAGCAATCAGTACATATGACAATAAGTGGGTTGCCAACATGCACACCTCACCTCCTACCCCACCCAAACTCACATCACACATACCAACATGTATGGAGGTCCTTACAATACACATAAGTAAGCACTAGACACCTCAGAAACCCAAATGCAAGCTTACCACACATAATCATACCTCTGCAGAACACAATATACATAATAGCTCATGCACCACTGTCTCACCAGTGAAACACCTAAGGCAAAACACAAAATAAAACATATTACTCATAGGTGATTACATCATGAGACACAGTGATATGCCTCTGACCAGCTACATAAGGGAAAGGTCACGGTCAGCTTTCTGTGAGGTGCCTGGATATGCCATATCACACAAGTAATCAAGTCTGTCAACATCAGGTACTGTAATGACTACTTCTTTGTTCCCGATGGTGCATACAACTTGAGACATACCTCTCTAGATTGTATGCAGAGACATGACTGGGCTGACAGACTATGTGTCTCAGGCAGGTATGCCCTTTGGCTTGAGCTGCATTTTAGCATGACCTAGAATGATGGCTCAATACAGATGGAAAATGATTGACTTCAATAATTGCTCTAGTGTGTGTGGTGTCATTATAAGGAGATCCACTATCTGTCAGCCTGGGATGACCTCCTGAACAGACCTCAATGCTTTGACAGAAATGGGCTTCATCTGTCACCCCTGGGATTTTTTCTACTGGCCAAGGCTGTTGTCACCCCCATAGTGCGCCTTTTAAGACGTGTATGAAGGGAAAATTTCACAATGAGAAAATGCCATCTACAAAAAACATCATGGCTATGCTACTAAACACTAGGAATGTCACCACTAAACTCCACTCACTGGAAGCTGTCCCCACCTTGGAAGATGCAGACATTTGTGCAGTCACAGACACCTGGGTCAAGCCTGTGGTGAGTGCCACAGCCATACCAGGCTACACATCCTTCCATACGTTCAGACCTCAAACTTTAAGACACGCAAAGTACTGGAGGCAGTGTATATATATTCATAAAGGATAGAAACACATCCAGATGGTTAGACACTATGATTCCTTGGAGAAACTGCAGGTGCTATTGACTGCTTGTAGGGCACCTAATCAAGCCATTGCAAGCTACAGGAGCAACTCCAAGAATCAGGACACCCACTGTGCTTTTATGGATCTAGTGAGTTTGTCAAGAAATATCAAAACAAGATGTTTTGGGTTGACTTTAACTACCTTCCAACTGGGTAGATTACTCATGCTCAAACACTTGCCAGAGGTTAGTCAACTTTCTTAACTACAAAGCCCTGGACCAGTGGGTTGACATCCACACAAGGGTAGCCAATGTACTGGAGCAAGTGCTTACCAATATGGGTGACCACTGTAGAAACTCCACTGTGAAATCCTCCCTCATAAGATCTGACAAAAATTGGTCTCGTTCAAAGTAAGTATCACACCTGACCCTCACCCCTTTTGCAGCAGATAAAGTACTAAAGTTCAACAAAGCAGATTATAATCTCCTACAGGGTGGTATGAATAGCATGACTGCACCACCTCTGTCAGATGGAACAGGCAACTATGCCAAGCTCTCCACCAATGCTTTATACAAGCACCTGTACAACTGCATTGACTCACCTGTACCTGACAGCAGCAAAACAAGCTCCTCATGGCACAGCAAACCTGACTAGTGGACAACTGCCATTATCAGGCTTTACAATAAGAGGTAGACATTAGAGTCTCACATTAGCAGGGAGAGACCACCCCTAAAATGGAAGCACTCCCTCCTCAGCTTAAAAAAGCAAATACGTGTTGTTGTGAAGTCCTGCAAAATAAAGTATGGGACAAAATTAGCCTCCTCCATAAATGACAGCCACAAAGCATTGTGTAGTTACATGTGCAACATAAAAGGAAAGGCCAACATTGTTGCCAAACTCATACTTAATAATAACACATATAATGAGGCTGTAGACATAGCTAACTTGTTGGCCGACAGATTCTGCGACAATTGCACTCCCTTGTCCCAACCACACATACACTATAACATCCCTACAACCTGTCCCATACCTTTTATCTCTTAACAGCAGGTAGTAAATAGACTCTCTAAGGTGACAAACACAGCATCTATTGCACCTGCTAACATCCCAGGCTGCATCCTACATAGTAACCAACATGGATTACTAACATCATTGGAAACTTTTTGCAATCATAGTGTTTCCACTTGCTGCATCCCAACTGAGTGGAAAATGGCCACTGTTATCCCCTTGCATATAGGTGGTGCATCCACTGACCAGGAGAACTATAGACCTATTAGCCTGACTAGCCATATCTGTAAGGCCATGGGGCAAATAATCATGGATTTTATCAACAAAGATGTAGGTAATCTAAAAAACACTTGCCCCTGCACTGTTTGGATCTGTGAAAGGGAGATCATACCTGTTAAACCTGGTGGACATTTATGAGGCAATCACTAATGACCTGGATGAGCGGACATCTGTGCATACAACCACCTGTACTTTGCCAAGCTGTTTGACATTATCCCCATGCAGGCATTATTTACAAACCCACCCAGCTAGCCATCAACAGTAATATTATTAGAGGGGTCACTAACTGGCTCACTGATAGCACTCATATAGTCAGACTAGGGGTATCCACCTTCAGTAGCAGAGCTGTAACCAGTGGTGTTCCACAGAGTTCAGCCCTGTGTCCTCTAATTTTGGAATCCATTTATTCAACATACAAACACAAGGTGAATGTCTGTGTTGACAAGGTTTGCTGATGCCTGCAAACTGGGAGAAGTCATAGACTTTCCAAATGATGGCCTTAAACTCCATGCAAATATATGTTGCATCATTCCTTTTGCTACCAGCAGTGCTCATGCTAAGTAGCACATCAATAGCAACCCTTAAGTACATACTTAGGGTTGAGAGATCTGGGCACACTAGGTTACACCTAGCTTACCTTAAATCACCATGTCTCCTCAGTGGTAAGAAGGGCATTATATCTTGTTGATGTCATAACTGATGGCACTGTCACCCAACTATAAATTAGTTATAACCTCCATACACTCTTCCCTCATCAGGCCAATATTTGAGTGCAATGTTCATTTTGTTGTGTATGTTTCCAAGCAGCAGTGGCAATTCTAGAGAAAACAAAGGAATCTTCAGTATCTGTCCTATGGGAATCATCTGAAATAACCGTCACTTTAGTCTGTGTCATACAGATCACTCAATGGTGATCTCTGCCTTGCATATGAGGCAATCTGTGACCCTGCTTTATTGGAAATGCTGCATACTCATAAGTCAAATGGTACACAGATTACTCACTATGAGGACCTTAACCTGGTATGTGACATCAATAAATCATGCTGGAGGGAGAGATATGTCTACCAGAGTTTAACAAACCTTTGCAACAGACTCCCACTTATTGCCAAGCAGGGCACCTCATTGGGCCTCTTCAGATGCAATCTGTACAATTGGATGGGTGACCATAATTTTACCTCAGGTGTTCTGCCTGTGTCCTTTTGTACAGGGTCAGTAGGTGCTGATTATGTAAATAAGAGTAGAAACTTGGCTAGGATTGTAAGAGCCCAACGGCCATTAGCCTAGTAAATTCCATTGATCCTATGATCCCATGGGCTGATGTAAAATGCTCTGACTAGCATCCACACACAACTTGGCTACAGGGAGAATAGTACCACTACCAATTAATGTTTACAAACACTGCATAGCACACATACACCCAAAGTTGGTTACAATGAGATTAGAAGCCCTGTCTCTCTAGTCTTGCATACTACAGACCATATTACTTCATGCATCCTCCACGGCTCAAGTCTGACATTAATATGTCTTTAGGTACTCTTATGCTAGATGACATCAGCAGGCCTTGTCGATGATATGAATTGAGAGGCCTGCTTCACCTACAATGCTCAAAATAGTGCAAAAACATACCTTTTTTAAGTCAGTGGGGTAATCATATTTCTTTTGTAGAGAAATGCACACACACATACAGTGAGTGTGCTGGGGTGAGATTAGAACCTCTTCCGATCTAGTCTTATACACTAGAGATAACAGCACTTAATGCACATGCCATGGCTTAAGTCTGACATCAAGATGGCTGTTTGTAGTCTTATGGTAGATGACATCAGTAGGCCTTGTGGAAGACAGGAGTTTGTAGGCCTGCATCAACTGCATGGGCCAAAAAGTGCATGTCCATTGCAGTTTGGAAGTCAGTGGGGATTCACACCTGTGTAGGGAGATGAACATACACAGCAATGGGCTGGAGTGACATTAGAACACCTATCAATCTAGTCCTACACACTACAGATCACAGTACTTAATGAACACACCACAGCTCAAGTCTGCTTTATAAATGATTGCAAGGGAACTACTTGTAGAGGACATAAATAAGACCTGTGTTGAACAGTGAGTGTGACCTATTGAGTGAAATTGCTTCTTACTGTCATCTGCATCTAGTATCCTAACAGACAACCTGTTTTTTTTTATTGTAGCTATGTGGCAACAGTAGCTGTTTTGGCCATATGTGTCTGTTTGCATTTGGATGGACAAGTCTGCAGCCAAAAACAATTTGCCCTGTCAATACGTGAGTACATAACATTATACATTACATAGCTTGTTCACTTGTCAGTGTACGTGTGGGGGCATCCAGTAGGCACAGGGGACCATAAGTAAGTGCATTATCTACTGTTGAGCCCTTACGTTTGGTCCTTTGATCAACATTATATATGTATCATAGTGCAGCTTTACTCACCACAATCTGGGTATGTCGGGCAATGCAGATATATTTATGTCTGTGCTATCTAGATATATATGTATGTTTGTATGAATATATATATAGATATAAATATAACTCTCTCTCTCTCTCTCTCTCTATATATATATATATATATATATATATATGTGTGTGTGTGTGTGTGTGTGTGTGTGTGTGTGTATATATATATATATATATATATATATATATATATATATATACACACACACACACACACACACACACACACACACACACACACACACGGATTCTCTTCATAATATCGAAATACTGAAACATCGAATTTCAGTATTTCGAAACTATGAAACCAAATCCACAAAACACCAAAACTACAAAACCCTGAGCCCAAAACTGCAAAATTCAAAACACCGAACAAACCGCATACACTACACCATACATACACCACAGCACCCACATCACAACATAAACAAAAACTACATATATACACGACTCATACACACATAAGCAGGGGGGGCTTTCCCCCCATGTGGGAGACTGCACCCCCCAGACCCCCCTACTTATATATACTAACTCCGGGGTCGCAAAAACAGGAAACAAAAGCAAACTCACACACGCACATTCTCAAGTCCCTTACACACACATCAAACATATCAGCACACTCAAACACACTCTAACCCCCACTCAAATCCCTTTCATAACATTCACTTACCTGACAAAACACCTAGATCCACACACGGCACCATGCACCATAAACACACAATCCCGGACATCACGTGGTGTAAGGCCATAATCGCAAATTTGAGATATTCAAATTTGCGATTATGAACTTTCGCTATTTTAAACATTCGGGTTTATAGTCTCGAGATATGAAATTCGACATTTCAGTATTTCAAGATTATAAACGGCTCCTATATATATATATATATATATATATATATATATATATATATATATATATATATATATATATATATATATATATATATATCTTAAAAGTCATTGTGTGAGGAACAATGGATTTGTGTTCGTTTAACTAAGTATATGAGCATGCCCAGTGGGTGTTTTGGTTAGTTATAAACTGACTCCAGCCCTCACCTATCTGTACTCCAGTCCGGGATTTACTATATTACACAATATGACATCTGTCCCTGTTCCTGCACTGCTGCACTTCAATCACACCGGCTAAGATTTTCTAAAGTTGTTTTATGTAATTAATATGTGAAAGAGGTTAAAACAGTGCAGCACACACAGACTGACAGTCTGTAGAAAACAAATTGTTAATACCGCACATCAAAAGAAAGTGGATACATCTAGATTAAAACCATGAATGCCATCACACAAGGTGATTGCCTTAGTCCTTTAAGCCACAGAAGCTGCTTGACAGATGGGGGGGGGGGCAATCACCTGCATAAATATGTACATTGATTATTCCTCTGTTACCGAAGACAATGTAAGAACATTTTCTATGTTACTGTCCTGAGACTGAGTGAAATGCTCATACACCATTGATGAATTACTGTTACAGAAGTTATAAGTGAACACTGCTGTACTGGGGGTGGGGGAACAAAACCACATGTTCTGCTGGGATACAGGGTAGTATGACTATCTTTTAACCCCACTGTCTAACATCTCCCTTCAGTGATGTACCAGTAATCTGTTGCAGTAGGACTGCATGAATATTCCATGCATGAGACCTACTAAATAGAAATGGAAACATGCTAATGGAATGCATATCTGCAGTCCCATGTGGATGTCATTTCTTTCCAATTAGCCCACTACTTGCATAATGTACCCAGTCCATACATACAATGACATATCATAATAATCCACTAGACCACAGTGTAAGTTACAGACTTAACTTGCAAATGCAGAAGTTGACATTGATGTAGTTCAGGGCTGAATTTGTCTGATGCAGGCAGTACACAGCCAATACATGGATAGGTGCAGGATGTGTGAGTTGCTTGGTATCAGTTTTAATTTATGTATGTGAGAAGGAGTAAGGTCTCAGCCCCTAGGTCCCTAGGTTGTCAGTGAATGTGCTATGTGTTATCTCTTAACCAAAGCCAGGGCATGCTGAGCATGCCTACATCTTCCTACAGGGACATCAGCAGGGGGTTCCTCCTCCTCTGAGTCCTCCTCTGACTGTGGCTGTGGTGATCTAGGCACTGGTGGGGGGGTCTGTCTATCTCTTCCCTTTGCTTATCTTGCTGCAGCTGCCTCTAGCATTATCCAAGTTAAAATTCCAAAATCTCTACTCCAATGCTCCAGAATATTGAGGGAAAATCAGAATGTAGGATGTATGCATACTTTATACAGTTCTGCTTTAGGTCCACCATGTGGGATTGGCTAATTATGGATAAGATTGTGTAGCACAGCACTTACTGTGAATATCTATGCACATGTTGCTGGAGTATACTGAATATCTCCACCAGATATATCGAGGCACTGGAAAAGTGACTTCAGAAGCCCAAACACATGCTCTATGATGGTAAAAAACAAATGCTGCTAGGTAGAGCACCTTCAGTATGACAATAAAACAAACGATAAAATCCAAAATTTAATATAGCTAAAAAAACAAGAGGACGGACTGCAGTTAGGCTAAGCTTTTTTTGTAGGCAGTCAAAGACATCAACATTTAAATAGTAACAGCAACAATGACATCACTACCTGTTCAGGTGAAGCAAATCAACATGAATGAGAATAGTTGATAATAGGTAAAAATAGTTAAAAATACATACATTAATTAATAAATTTTCAACTCTAACTAATGTTGATACAATATTACATCTAAAATGTAAATGTCATGACCATACAGCACATGGTGCACTCTTCAGATACTTTTGTTTTTACATGCTCTATGATGTTCCTAGTTTGTGCATGTGCCTCATTCTGGCATTATTCCTTGATTGTGTGTGCATTTCTGATGGGTGTCATCATACACGGTTCCAGGACATAGCCAGCATCCCCTAGTAAATGGCCCTGTGGGATGCCCCCCCACCAAACATCTGGTACAGCTGTGGTGTGTGCCAGATATGGGAGTTGTGATAACTGCCAGGGTTACCAGCACACACATTCAAGATAATACCCTGGCCATTGCACACAACCTAGAAGTTGATGGAGTGGTACCTCTTATGGCTAAAATAGATTGTACCCTGCTTACCAGGTGGTGCCTTGAAGTGCACATGTGTAAATTTGTGCAATCTATGGCACCCAGTACTTTAGGGTAGTGTGTGTCATGGTAGAAGTGTTGCATATTGTTGGTCCTCACCTCATAGGTAAGGGGAAAAGATATGTACTCACTGGCTTGTGGTAGCATAGCATTCAGGAATTGGTGGAGTATCCTGGATGCAGATGCCCGTGACACCCCCACCATCATGTCACCAGTTGGTCTTTGAAAAGTACCTGTAGCTAGTATCCTAAGGGCTACAAATACCTTTGTTTCCACTGGGATGGGTCCCCCTCTCTGTTAGGTCTGGCTTTGAGTTGATGACAGCAGTGCTCAGTCAGTTCTTGTAATATTTTCCTGCCCATCCTCTAGTGCTGTACAATCTCCAGCTCATATAACTCCTGGAAGGTTACCCTGGGCCTGAGCATTCTTCTCCTTCTCAGCCTAGACATTTGAAAGCAGCACCAACAGCACTGACATCAGCTTCTACACAGCTTCTATACAGATGTAGCAGAGCTGCAGCAGTCTCTAGCATTATCCCAGTTAAAATTCCAAGATCTCTACTCCAATGCTCCAGAATATTGAGGGAAAATCAGAATGTAGGATGTATGCATACTTTATACAGTTCTGCTTTAGGTCCACCATGTGGGATTGGCTAATTATGATGGAATTTACCTGCACAGGATATAACTGACATAATTTAAAGGCCCAACTTTAGTGCACAATGTGGCTCAATGTACTGCTGATTGTAGCATAGCTTATACAAAAGTAATAAAATATTTATTTAAGATATCTAGTTTTAATTGATCACTGCCTACGTCATCACTGTCACTTGGGTAGTCTGATCACGTAGACATGCTAAGCTATCCAGCACACCTTGCAAACACACTCAATGGGGGAAAAAAATCCTAAAAATTATAAGACACACCTCCCAATGTCATCCACATTCTCTGGGAATATCAAAATCATGTAAGAGCTTACACAAAGTGGATATGTGGACATGGTTACTCCATTTAGCAACTCAGGAAATCCACCTCATTTGCATACATATCCATGCTGACAGCCTAGAACTACATGGTTCATAGACATATCAGCTGGGTAACAGCACATATGCACCATTGTACAGACCTGACACAAGGTCCTACAATACATTTGCGAAAACCATATTAGAAACATTATTTTTTTAATTTATTTCTGTTAAGCATTTTTGTGCACTGATGTGCATAGTGCAAACATGCCAAAGTTATTTTAAAAATATATTATTAATTTTACATATTCCCTTCCTTTTTTGGACATCCACAATGTATCTTTTGCACATATATGTATGTGATCTAACATTTTCTGTAGTGTTATGTCCATATTTGTGGACATTTACATCCCCTTCTGTTCATGTAGACTCCTGTACATGGAAAAATTCCACGTACTCTACGGACACTTACATGGAGTCTACACAGATGCCTTTCTGCTTATTGGATCACTCCACCTGAGTCATTTGCATAATGTTTAACTGCTTATGAGGTAATTTGCATTCCACAGAAGTTGCCCTGTTTGTGCCTGCTTGCGCGCAGCTAGACGCTTACTAAATCAAAAATTGTTCGCTCTCGTGTACACATCATGCCACGATGCATACACCAAAAAAAAAATCATGTAGGCTTTACTGAATTTCCCCTGTATTCAACAAAACACATGCACACCCACATATAAAATAATTGTGTTACTTCAGACTTGTCCTTCAAATTACTTGTGGAATTTTAAATACTCCAAATAGCGGATCCAGTACAGAGCACTGCAAAATGCTACATCACAGGGCAGACTGCTTGCTCAGTGTATAACTTTTCTGCTTTGTTCAAGGATTTGAGGTAAATCCATAACCTATGTGGATCTGTATTTTCTCACCATGTTAGTGTGAGTTTGATGTTGATAGAGCTTTCTCTCACTTCCCAAAATATGCAGGTAGACTGGCTACTCTCTATATATGCTGTATTTACCCCTAATTCAGTGACTTGGGTTGTGGCTGAAAAGGGTCCATAATGACTACTTAACTCAAATTAAACAAACAAATAATAAATGAAGAATTTATTTCTGACATAATTCTGCAACAATATGAGACAGGAAAAAGGCAAACCACTTAATGGCTGGAGAAGAGTGACCACATATATATTTCAAGATTACATGCTACTAAGTTATCAAGATTGACCAAGGCTGAATAAAACTATGGGACCATTGCATTAGAAACTCATTAAAATATCCACAGTTTAATGTCTATTTTTTAAGATACTGTATGATACCAACTTTTGCAATGTCTATTCCTATAAAGAACAGTTTGGAAATGGGGTGTTTTTTTTCTAGACCGTAGTGATCCAAATATTGTATCTTTGCCACCAGGCTGGCTAGACTCTACTTCATTTCTGAAAAAAGAGCAAAAAAACAAGATCTGTTAAATTATCAAAGTAATTAAATATACCCCACGACTGCCACTGTATATGCTCACAGTATGGATCATTCCTTTATCTAGTAGATTGTAACTGGAAGGCTTTCTCCCAAATTAGGTCAAACTTTTCTGCAAAGTTCTGAGCAGTCAGGTCACACTCTACTGTAAGAGATCTTTCTTTCTAAACAGAAGCACTGGTTTATATAGTTAGTCAGATACACTGACCAATGTCATTAGCTGATTTGTAACAGCACTGTTCCCCTTTGCCTAGAATATTTTCTTCCTTAAGAAGTTATCTGAGTGGTTTACTGTATAATGTTCACACAGCTAAGGTATTCCCTATAAAATATATGCTGTACTCTACCCATTTTACACCCCTTGTCTCTTTCTCCTGCAACTGTAGAAGTTACTCAAATCAAATCTATGAGATCCCAACAGTGATGGGGATTATATGGATTGGGAAAAGTGTTTAGGGTCATCAGAGGTACACCTGCCTTTGGCTGCTACTAGTAAGCAATAAAAAGTCAAACAGAAATTTAAACAAGAAATACAAACTACATTGGAGACACTGAATTCATAGACTAATAAATGTTATTCAAAAAGGAACTAAATGTTTTTTTTTTTTTTTTTTTTTTAAGTAACATTTTTAATGTGCAGATTCGGCATTTCAGGGGTGGCTTATGTTTGTTGTATTGACCGCTACAAGCAGGTTAGGGTCATCCACTGAGTATTTCCAATGGAGATGGTTACATACTGCATTAGACCAGTGTTTTCAGGATTTTTTGAGTTCCAGACCTTGTCTGGCTCATGACCAGGCAATCAAGAGATCTACTAACTGAAGTGGATTAGACAATTATCAAGCTAAGAAATTACCTATACAACTAGTTTTGTGTAAATTGTAAAGCAATGAACTTTATCATTTTTATAATTTGTAAGGGTACATTCAGCTACTGTAATTTCAGTTATATAATGTCCTTCTCATAGCTGTGCCTCAGTAAAATCAGCTATGTTCAGTGCATTCAAACATAATTTTCTAATCTAAGTTGAGTAGCAAGATTTGAACTCAAGGCTGTATTCAGTATCCTCACTAATTGTCTTGAATCAGCCAAATGAAATACATTATCAACACTCCCTTCCCCAAGTTGCATTGCATGCCAAATCCATTGTTGTGTATAGTGTCAAACAGCATAGCCATGTCTCAGCTAAATCAGATGTATTGCCAATATTTGAACAACACTTCCTGCCCCAACCTACATAGCAGGACTTAAACTGATGACTGTGCTTACTCTCTTGCAAGAAATTTGTACACTAGCCAAATCATATGTCACAGAATTTTAGCGATTTATTCTGCTTAACATAAAAATACTTGAACATGTGGCTGTAATTAGTGCCCTGGAATATAGCTGTGCTGCAAACATATCAAATATATTGCCTGCATTTAGCAAGATCTTGTATCCAAAGACACCTAGCAAATATCAAGCAACACTTTCTACCCCAAGCTGCAGAGCAAGACTTGAACATTTAGATGTGTTTAGTTCCCTGCAGGATAGTTATACCCTAGAAAACTCAAATATATTGCTTGCATCTGAGCATGCCATCCTGTTCTAAGATGCATAGAAAACTTCCCTGTGCAGCTATGCTTTGGTAGCTGGCATCTGTATGTTAATTAGTCTGAGGTTTTGTCTCCTTGTACCCTTGCAGGCCACATCTCCATGAAATTACTCACTACTAATATATGTTATGGAAGGTATCCTATCCATGTAGAGAGGAATCTGTGTTATGGAATCACCTTTGTTTAATGTGGTTGTTGATCTGCACATAGATTGCCAATGTGTTGACCTGCTCTAAAGCCTTTTTCATTGTGATATCCTGCATATTTATTTATGTATCGTGTATAGCCTGTATGTTGAGACATTCTCTCCAAGGTGTATCACTAATTATTACCCTTTTCCTGGCAACCAAATAGTGCTGCCCTCTGCCTTGTCCACCATGATTTATCTATGTGCATTTATTTACATTAAACAGTAAGTGATGAATACAGCACTGTTAATAGACGACCTGTTTAGTTTTTAAAGAGTTCTTTTCTTAGCAGGTCCATGATGTGGATGGATAAAGATCTCACTATAATGCAGGTGATCCAGGTTCTGTTAAAGATTAGGTGGTCACATCAAAAGATGTAGCAATTAGATACTAGCCTGCTATAGGTGACTTAGACAGTACTGTCCTCTGCCTTTTTCACTATGTTATATCTGTGCACATTTATTTGGAATATGGCAGTAGTTGGCATGTATAGAACTGTTAATAAATATTCTGTTAAGTTTTTAAAAGATTTTGAACCTGCTATTTGGGTTAGTGGTCTATGCAGACTTTTGCTTCTCTCTTGTTTTGACTATGTCCTCTGTGTAACTATGCACTTATTCAATCTTGCTGAATGCAGGCCTGCTTCTCTTGTTCCATGTCCCAATCGGCAATCATCTCTGTTGTTTGTGCTTTTATATTACAAAAATCACCATAATTCTGTTCCAGTCTAAAATAGTCCATTATAACCACCCATTAAAATAGTCAAAATTAAGTATTAGCAAAAAACAATAAGGCATATTAGCTTCTAATCCTGTATCATTCCTTTCTAGATATCATTGCTAAAAAACAAAAAAACTTGAACTTTCTACTTAATCATTTTTAAACATTTTGTTTTTGCACTGCTTTACTGCCTGTAAAACCTTTTTAAATCATTCCGCATAATGTGTTCCAGTACTCAATGCAATTACACATAACCATGTATCCAAGTAAAAAAGAAAAAATATATAAGAGTTCTTGTAGTTTAAATTGGGAGAAGGAAAACTGTCAGCTATGAATTACACTTTAATCTCATGCAAATGCAATAATTAACTTCTCATCTGCACAACTATCTTCTTGTATTAATTTCTACATTTAAAATAATAAAACCTAAGGCATAGATACTCTAGAGCAATCTTCTAAATCATAACTTCAAATAGTTCCACACATCTACCTACAACCTAAAACATCTAAATGTAAAATATTATTGACCCCAAAACATTAATATTGTAAGTACACATTCTCCTGTCTTTAAAGAGTTACCCCATTTCCTTAGAATTTACTGGAATAAATGGATGTAGTAAAATCTTAGATGTGAAATATGGCATACTACTGTCTTCTCTCTGTTCAAATTACTAAACAGATACTTGTTATAAATTCAAGAGTCCCCTAAAATGAAAAGGAACTCAATCTCAGGCAACTGAGACAACTTCTGTTAGAAAAATTACAGCAATAGTTCATAGGATTAGAGGATCTTGGGAGTTAATAAACAGAGAAGCCAAATGTTCATTTGTGCCTTGCTGATACCCATCATCATAGTATACCTCTGGTTCCTATAAGGGCAAAACAGGCTTGGCTGGGGGATGAAATTATTGATGACCACCCATTTGTCCAGACTAGTTTTGAAACAAATGAAGGTGTCATTTTTTTTATATAAGGCCAGTCTTTTCCAAATGTGTGGTAAACACTGCCTAATAAATTTGCCCCTCCAGCATATTCTCTTTTATAGCTATATCTATACCAATATAAGTATATATATATATATATATATATATATATATATATATATATATATATATATATATACCGATATAGATACAGATCTGTTTATAGTTGTCAAAATCTTATTATCTGGGAGCATTTAATCCATTCCTGGACTTACTTTCCAAATATTCTGTTGGTAAGTAAGTAGATATAATGGCATTTACTTGCCACCATGGCTTAGACTTCTGTCAAATCAATTTCTGAAAGGTATGCAATAAAATAACTTTTCTAAATATCTAAACAGACTATAAATCAGACATAATGAGTAGAGCAGAGACTTGTAATCACAGAATAACAGAAGAAAAGATTCTACTACCAGGTTATAGTGTGTTAAGAAAACAAAGAATTTCAAAAACAGCAAGTCAATTAGAAATATTATGCACTATTGAACTGCAAATAACTCTTTGGGCTGGGATAAATGAGGATCATAAGGACATCCTAGAGAGTCTAGGTCATCATCCATCAGATGTTTTCTTTTTTTTTTTTTTTTTTTATGTTATGACCTACCAGATTATTTTCCCAACCTCCTCCTCTGTGCTTATCTTCACAATCCTAAGGTTATTCCTCTCTTTGGACCATGCCTTCCTTCAGGGAGTACAATCAAAGAGTGCCTTTATCCCCTGGATGGGCACACCAATCCCTTCCTACCACAGCTTCAAATGCCTCACCCACTAAGCAATCCCAGGTTGCTTTGGCTGCAGATAGGGCTTTATCCCTCTGTGTTACAGCATTGACTATAGAGAACTTATATTTAAAACAGACACAGGGTACTAACCATATCTGTTTACATTCTGTCCAGTACTATAGCTAGCAAAATTCTAAAATTAGTAGCCATTCTTTCTAGTCTCACAAGAGACTTTCTTGAAGCCTATCTAAAGATCAGAGACCTCCCAAGCACAAACCTACTGCACATGCTGCAGACCCAGCAGGCTCCACCACACATAACAATACACACAACAGTGTTTCAGCCAATAAGCCCCTAAAGCAAAACACCTGAAAACAAATGTCTTCGTCATAGGTGACTCCATAGAGACACACAGTTCTCCCCCTCACCAGGCTGGACAAAGAAACGGTCACAGTCAGCTGCCTGTCAGGTGTCAGGATCCATCAGATCACTCACAAACTCAGATCTCTCAACAACAATTACTGTTATGACTCTGTCATAGTCCATGTTGGAGTAAATGACTTAAGACATACCTCACTGGACTATATGAAGAGAGACCTGACTGAGCTCTCAAATTATGTATCCCAGGCAGGTATGTCTCTAGCCCTAAGCAGCATTCCTTCACCCAGGATGATGCCTCAATACAAACAAAAAATGATTGACTTCAACAATTGGCTTAACTTCTGATGTCAGTCCAGGGGGATCCAGTATCTGTCAGCCTGGGAAAATATGGTCAACAGACCTTGCTGCTTTGCCAGAGATGGTCTTTACCTGTCGGCTCTTCGTTTTCTGTTACTGGCATAGGTACTTGCCTCCCCATAGTGCCTTTTTAAGCAATGTCATAAAAACAAAATTCCTGACTTAAAAAATCCAGCAGAGACAAACTCAAGGTTATGCTGGTTAATACTAGGAGTCTAAATTGGAAACTGCACTCACTGGAAGCACTCTTTATCTTGGAAGATGCTGATGCATGTACAGTCACAGAGACATGGTTCAAGGCTGCAGAGAATACATCAGCCAGCCATGCAAGGCTACAATGCCTTTCACAAATTCAGACATCAAGTCAAACATGAAAGAACCAAAGGTGGAGATATATCCATCTTCATTAAAGACAACTATACCTTAAGACTGGTCAAACAGTATGACTCCCTAAAGCTACTCCAAGTTCAATTAACTGTAGGTAAAACCCCATTCCATATCATTGTTAGCTATAGGTCCTCCACCATGAACCAGGAAAACAACTCTGCCTACCTGGACCTACTTGATTCACTCACTGTACAGCCAAGCACTTTTGTCATGGGTGATTTCTACTATCCTTTCATCAAACGGGAGTCATGTATGAGCACAAACATGCTTGCATTAAGATTACTGGACTTTGCTAATACAAATGCTGTGGAACAGATAGTTTGCACCCCCAGAAGGGGCTTGAATGTCCTAGACTTAGTGCTCACCAACATAGGAGGTCTCTGCACTACCTCCTGTGTGTATCCCTCCGTGGTAAGGTCCGATCATAAATCAGTTTCATTCAAAGTAATGATCATACCTGACCTCTCTGAAGAGCAAAAAGGATGAAATTTTTCTCCAAAGCAAACTATAGCCTCCTAAGTGATAGCATAAATAGTTTCAAACCTCCTGCTACCACTGTCAACTGTGACTCCTATACAAAGGTGTACACAAATGCCCTGTATAAACACCTCTACAAATGTATAGGCTCTGCTGTACCCAAATGGATCAAAACAAGGTCCTCACAAAAAAAAAAAAAAAAAAAAAAAACAAGCCACCTTGGTGGATTTCAAACATAAATAGGTTATGCAACAACAGAAAAAAAATCATGTCTAAGAACAAGAGAGAACTGACTCAACAGAGGAAAGACACTCTCCACAGCTTGACAAAGCAATTTAGATATCTTGTAAAGTCCTATAAAGGACATTATGAAGCTAAACTAGCACCCCTAGCTAAGGATAATCACAAGGCATTCTTTAGCTACATCAGAAATCTAAAAGGGAAGGCCCAGCTTTGTGCCAGACTAGTAGTGTATGGTATCACTCATACTGACCTTGAGGACATCTCCAAGCTGCTTTCAGACAGATTTCACACAAATGTCACCCCCTGTCCCCACCAGACATACTCCAAAGCATACATGTCAACAGTCCTCTACCTGTTATCTCCAAAGAGAAGGTCATAACTGGACTCTCCGTGGCCAAAAACATAGTCTCTATGGGACCAGATAACATTCTAGGCTGTCTACTAAATGGTCTAAAACAGGACCTAGCGGAACCACTTGGCACTCTCTTCAACCACAGTTTAAGCACTGGCTTTGGCACAGCAGAGTGGAAAACAGCAACAGTAATTCCCTTGCACAATGGGAGTCCATCAACCAACCCTGGGAACTATAGACCCATAAGCCTAATCAGTCTTATCTGCAAGGCCAGTGAGAAAATCATCATGGACCTTATCCACAAAGACATAGGTGACCTTCAAACTCTTGATCTGACCCCAATTTGTCTTCATTAAGGGTAGATCATGCTTATTAAACTGACAGACTTCTTCGAGAATGTCACTAAAGCCCTGGATGAAGGTAAAACAGTACATACAGCCAAGGCTTTTAACATAAACCCCCACTCAGGCATTATTGAGAAACTGGCCCAGCTTGGAATTAACCCATATGTCACTAGATGGGTAGCCAGCAGGCTCACCAACAGAATGCATTCATTCAAAGTTGTGGATTGCACCTCTACAAGCAGACCAGTTACCAGTGGTGTACTACAAGGATCTATGCTGGGCCCCCTACTGTTTGGAATCTATTTCTTAGAAGTCCAGGCAAAAATAAATGGTCTGTGGATTACCTAGTTTGCTGATGACTGCAAACTGTGTGTCCCCCAATGATGTTGACATACTACAAAAAGGGCTTACACTGACAAATGATTGGTGCCAAAGCCACAGACTTAAACAAAATGCAAAAAAATGAGTTATCATCCCTTTTGGCAAAGAGGAAGTCCCTGCAAATTACAATATTAACAGTACCCCCCTTAGTTCAAACAGGAAGGCCGTGCTGATCATGGACTCATGTTGCAAAATATAGACCATACAACTTGGTCAATAGGGGATCAAGGGTATAACATTACTAGGCATATAAAGGCCCTACAGCCAATAGCCTAGTAACTTCCTATGAACCTGAAATCCCTCTGTGCCTTGGAAAAGACCTAGATCATCATCCAGTGAGAGAATATATTTCACAGGCCAAAAGATGTACTGGAAAATCCCTAAATGGGCAGAGGTAGTGTCATTCAAACAGCCTCAAAAATGTAGCCTTGGTCTGCACTCATCCATTTATAGTAGTCCCTGCACAGAACTCCTTGAGGGACAGTTCCACATATAAGACCAAGACTGATGTAAGAGCTATCACAATGACTGTAGAGTGATCAGTGGTATGCTCCTCTACATTAAATAGGATGAGAAAGGATACCTAATATGAGTATACCATAGTAAATGTCAAGGACTGTCATAATGATCTTGGAATGAAATGTTCTGTTATAAGTGTCTATCACTATTGAAACCAAGCAAAGGAAAACACATCCCATTCAGCTTATAGATATGATTTAATACAATTTTTGATTTTAAGAAAATGTCACTGAAATAAAAAAAAATGCAAGAATTCACTTCCAGCAATGGTAAGCACAACACTGTAATCTCCTTGAGATCCTATTAGTGAATTCCATTCTGGCAGCTGTTGTCCCAACTCATAGCACTGCACTACCATGACAACCTGTAATCTCCACTCCAGGATCAAATAAAAAAATGCCCTCAATTGCTTGGGGATTTACCATTCATGGAAGTGGGGGAAGAGTAAGCAAAGATTAACTGATCACTTGTCATGTGGTGAACAGTAATATGTAGGAGTATAGCCTGTGTCCAGAAGCTTGACAAATGGATAGTGTAGCTATGTCTCAAACTAGCCATCATCTACCAGTCAACAGGGGATATAATGTAAGCCATTAACCTGAAATGGTAGCCTCTGAACCCTATTTGTTTCACGTGTAATGTGCATTCCCAAAAGTGGTGGTCTTATGAAACTCTAGGAATTGTAAAAAATACTGCACTGATGGCCTAAAATGAGAGAATGCCATGCAGGCTGCCACATACCCTGTGCAACCAACATCACTGTGCAAGTTATCTGCAACCTCCTAGAGGAGGTAGAATAGGAAAGGAATATAATGCTGGGATTCTATAACACCAGCAGCTGCTCCTTATGCAGTTGTTGTTGATAATATACATATGATCACAGAGGTCCCTATTGAGGGACACTGCTGGTAGAATATAAATGGATCTTAATATTGTGTGCAGATCAGACACCTGGGTTGACCAGATGGTATCTATCAAACCTATATTCAAACATAGACAAAATTGTTTACAGTAAAATATTCACATATGTTATGTTTATAATGTTAATACTTATTTCAGTTGTTTTATATATATATATATATATATATATATATATATATATATATATATATATTTATGACTGTTTTTAAAAATATACATATGAGACTTTTCTTTTGTGAGTTGTCTTTAAGATAATTAATTGTTGTTCATGATTGGCTGTGACTTATTTGAATTTATTTAAATATATCGTAGTAGGAAATGATGTTAATGCTGATTAAGGTTTTTTTTTTTACCTGAAAGCTTTATCTTATTAAATCTCTTACGTTACTCAGTTTGTTTGGGTTTATTGCTAAAATGAGAGAATGCCATGCAGGCTGCCACATGCCCTGTGCAACCAACATCACTGTGCAAGTTATCTGCAACCTCCTAGAGGAGGTAGAATAGGAAAGGAATATAATGCAGGGATTCTATATCACCAGCAGCTGCTCCTTATACAGTTGTTGTTGATAATACAGATATGATCACAGAGGTCCCTTTTGAGGGACACTGCTTGTAACTACACACCAGTAGCATTCCTCCAGCATCAGTGAAAAAGATGTGATTCTGAGGGGGACACTAAACCCTTATCAGACAGATAGGAGTCTTTAGCTAATAACCACAATAGAATGTGCATGAAAAGTGAGATGAAGTGGATGGACCTGATCATGCAGATATCAGCAACATCACAGGATCATAGGTAAACAGTGTGACTGCACAAGAAGAAATATGGCTTCCCCCAACAAACAGAATGACTTCACAAGAAGAAATATGGCCTTCTTCAAAATATCGTGACTGCACAGAAGAAATATGGGTTTCTTCAACAGAGTTCATAACACTGCCACTTGTACCTCACAGACACATATTTTATTTTGCTTTATTTTATTTTAATTTATTTTATTTTGTTTTATTTTATTTAGTGACCAGGGATGAGCACTGATCCAGCAGGATAATTTTTTAGCACATGGGTTACAGAGAAGAAAACAAAATCAATAGTAAATAGCCATTTATGTTAATACAAACTAGCAATGCATTTTAATGAACATCTTCTTTAATGAGAATAGATTCCATATATAAATGCTCACTAATTTAGACAATGCCTTATTTAGTATATATATATATATATATATATATATATATATATATATATATATATATATATATATATATATATAAATAATGTATACAATGTATACAATACAATGCATACAATACAAAAACGTGGCTTAAAGTGGTCAGCCACCATCATGTCAACAGTTGCAGGCCTGGATCCAGCACAAACTTGTGGAGATAGGACCCAAAATAAGATCTTCCAAGTCCAATTTTTGGACTAGCAACAGGACTGATGCCCAAGCAACCAGACCAGCCTGCGCTCACCTTGATCTACCACCATTATCCAGTTAGGTATTATATCTAGGCCACCTAGAGGCAACAAAATACCAGTTACAAGCTGTCATGGAAAGAAGTGAGCCCAAATGGGTGATGGAGTTAGCCTACCAAATGCCACCTGTACTAGCATGCATCTCTCTCAAAAAGAGATAATGAAAAAGTGCTGCACTTACAGCTGCACAGAACCAAAATGGCTGCTGAAACTGATCCAGACTTGAAGAAACATAATCACCTATATCTGATCCACATACATGCTCATGAAGGATCTGAGAGAGGGGTTGAATTAAGGCAACTATCCTACACTTTGCTTGAAAAATAAACTGACCATCCCTCTTAAATCTCTGACTGGGTGGGCCACTGGAATCTGTTCCAGTTGGGAAAGATTCTGAGAACCCTTGAACCAATGGACTGGCAGCTAAAACTGGAAAAGCCTGAAATTTAATAAAACTTGTGATGACCATGGGATGTAGAAAGACCCAAGAAGCATGCCTTGATGAACTTGCAGCTGTCCCTGAAGAATAAGGCATAATTACTAGTAAGCAACTAGGTAAATATTGAGGATTCATTGCAGAATGATTAGAACAACTGTACAAAGATAAGGAACAATAATTGATGAGGATTACACTCCAATAGTAGGAAATCCACTTAAGTTAAGCTAAAATGGAAAAATAAACTGGCGTCCATAAGCAACATTTCTAAAGAATATGTATCAATGATTATTTATAAAAGCAACTAGCAATAAGAAGGAAAGAAAGAACCACTCCTCCAATCCAAAAAGATAGACCACAGTGGAAGAGAATGTATTTACATTAAAAAAAGACTCACATTTTACATCAAGAAGAAAAAAAAAACAAGAGTTGACTGACTGATACTGATGACATCTGCAAAAGGGGAAGGAAAAGGAAATAATAACATTCCTCAACTCAGGTGCAAAAAGTAACATGGTACCATTAGGATCAATCCAAACATTAACATTAATTGGAAGAAAATTGAAAATAGAAGAGGGTGAGGTTGGGTATCTTGGGAAGGAAGGTGTCTGGTAACACATTAAAGCTATGTCTACTGATGTGAACATATACAGCACACTAAGTACTATTAATTAATGAAGACCTGATCTCCTTAACTGGTCTTGGGTTTCATTCTGTCTTAAAATATATTTGTGCACTGTTACAATAATTTACTGCCCCTGATGCATTGATGGACATAGCCCAGTAGATGGTATCTGACATTTCAATTAATGCCTCAACACAAATAATGGAAAACTAGTTTGTTTTCATAAGCAGATACACAACTCACTGTCTTGTGTTAGGTATGGATGGTTTAATGATTAATCTTAATCATAATATCTTACAAGAGACATCACTGTTTGTATGTTAATAAAGATTTACCCAGCAACAGTACATCAGTGGTAAATGTGTGTGGCAAATGTGCATTGCCATTGTAGTTGTGCCGATGCACTGATGCATTGACTGGAGTAACAGTTTATGTTAAACTTAAAGAAATCATTAAAATGTTTCCTGTTTAGAAAATTTATGTTCAAATGTGGGGCACGTTTATTGGCTGAATCAGCAATTCAAGAACAGATTTCACCCAGCAAACAATGATAATACCTGCTTATATCACCGATTGCCCAAACAGGCTTGGACATTATCCATTAGGGTAATAAATCAGTTACAGGAATCTGTTTTCAAAAATAGTAGGTCAAAAGTTATTTTACCAATATTGGTTATTTGAAGTGCAGTCCCTCATGTTGCTGGAAAGGCTGCTGCACTGATAGAGCAGAAAAAAGTTCATTCCATTTCAGATCACTCTGTCAGTGATCACTCCAGACCAATAATTATATAAAGTGAAGAGGAGTGGGTCCTGCTCCCCACATTGATAGTTTTGAACTGCAGGAAAGGCTCTTTCACATCTGACTGGTAAAATACATCTTCATCTATATATGATTCAGGTTTTATTTTAGAAAACATACATTTTACATGCTATGTTGATTCCTTTGGTGATTGAGCTTATCCAGCTCAGTAAACTGCCCCTTATATCTATCTCAGTAACATCAACTCTGCCTACCTGCTACCCAGCTGTGTTAACAGTACAAGCATAAATATAAATCTACCTCCTGATCCATATTATCTGTCATTGACTGCTGCTCCTGGTATTTTAGTAAAGAGTTTCTGGTTGGCAGCCTGTCTGGTAGCTGCACTCTGCTAACTACATAAAATAACTAACTAACTGACTGAATGAATAAATAAATAAATAAATAAATAAACAAACAAACAAATAAACAAATAAATAAAATAAGTCACGTGTTACCTAGCATGAACTAACCACTCTCAGCTGCTGCAAGCAAACACAGTACAAGGAGGTAGAGTGCACATGCATAGTAAGCAAGTCAGGTTTTTACCAAACCTGCTAGTTTCAGCAGCGAGATCTATCAGTCTACTTAAGCTGCAGTCTTGACTTTTGTCTTGACTGTTTTTTTTATAAATGCTGGGAAGTTAGCTATGGTGATAACTACATTGTCGACAGACAGACTTGCACTGCTTATAAATAAATTATCATTTCACAACATAGAAAAGTTCTGACTGGTGACACCTCCATCTTTAACTGTAATTGCAGCTTAGTTTGCATCTAAAATAACCTGCTATATGAGGTAAACCACACTACAACCATCTTGAAATTTGGTATGAGTCAGATAACTGTACAAAACCAAAAGACAAGCAGCTATGCATTTCAAATCATCTGACTGATCTGCGCTTTGTATCTACCAAACTTTGCTTGAAAGTCAAGTCGTCATTCTTGAGGTAAAGAATTATACATCACATCAGCAACATTTTTGACAATCATGGAGCACATGACATTGCATACAGATCAGTTAGCGTACAGAAAAACTGCTGGGTGGGTGTTGTCCTGGCTCAGCTATGAGTATTATAATACTTTTGTTCCTGTCATCATATTCCTGCTGCAGATTGGATTCACAAACAACAGCATCAGCTGCCTTGACTCAGTAAACATTTATACTTTTTAGCTGTTTGATTATTTAGGATAAGAAGTTTGAGGCTGTAGGTGACTGAACAGAAAAAGCTACAAAATGTACAGCAATCTGGTTCTCTGTGGGGTAGCACAAAGTGATTTTTTGTGTCTCTTCCAATGGCCATACTTAATAGGGTATGAAAGAAAGAAAAGATGAAATAAGCATGCACAGAAAGTGATATTAGCCACAGGAACCCAGACTGGAGATGTGAGAGGCAGCATTATACATTCCTTTTTATTTATTGTATTTCTTTGATTCAAGGACTTACTGTCCAGCTGTTATTCTATATAAGTTCAGCTTCCAGGAATCAGGATAAAGGATGGGATAAAGCATGATATAATAAAAGATGGACTCCTTTCAGTTTTGCCATCTGTTTTCATTTCTTTGTTTAAATGAAAAATGGAAATAATTAATGCTGCAGGAAAGTTTCTATGAACTAGTCACACACTATTGTAAGCTAGGTGCTGAATGGTTTATGATGTTGCTCCAGATGGGAACTTTGTAATGTGGATATTGTAAACTGATACAAGGCTCAGATACCAGCAATCAGAACCAGAAGATAAACAGGTCGATTAACAGACCTCATGGATACTTCAGTTTTTGACCATCAGCATGTTTATGATTAGAGCGCAGACAGAAAGAAAGATTCACTGCATCCTCATCTCAGCCATACTGAAGAATTTCTAGTTCTCTTTTTCTCTGTACATTATTCGTTGGGTTAATTAATACATGCATGTAAAGAAAGAATGGTGGTGATAAAAAATAATTCATATATCCAAGTATTATAACAGTGATACAAAGACTGCAAATGGATTTGTGAAAAAAATAAGGCATAGTGGAATGACAATGTTATATAATTATGGCACATAAATGATAACAGTGGTTGACATAATAACATGCCATATGAAGGTAATATATCCATAGCAATAAGGCAAATCAGAGTAGACACAGGACATGGGAAAACAGACAAAAGTCAAGTATTGCTCATCTTTCATATAGCTATAAAATTGTTGTGCAAATGCACAGACTGCATTGCCCCTCAAAAAGTAAATAACACAAGATGAACTAAAAACTAGAAACACAATATAGGCTGCAAACATATCAGAGTTATCAGACCTACAACAGAATACAATGTCTAGGACATTGTGCAAAAATAAATAAATGTGAAAAACAAAGAAGCAGAATACAATGCTTGGCACAAACAATATAACTTTAGGTAATCCGTGCAAGAAAGCATGCTGTAAAGTCAATAGTAGCAAGCGTTACCATTCATCAGATGAGAGATGAGTGATTACACACATACACATGCACGTGCACACACACGCGCACGCATACACACACACACACACCAGCAGTAGCATCAGCAGCAGGTCTTTAGGGAGTGGCCCAGTGAAAGACATACAAAATCATAGGTATGCATTGATGAGGCTAAAGGATCTCACACAAGTAGCATGATTAGTCCCTGCTGCATAGATGCAGCAAGTGGTATTATGTATACTGTAAAAAGCCTGCACACATCCATATCACTGTATAAACAGTATTGGGCAAAACAATGTAGCATGCAAATATATTCTAATGCAGATACTATAGATTGTGCAGATTGTGTTTCTAATTATGTGCACTATTAGTCTGTCTACCTGAATGTAAGTGATGCAGTAGCTAGGTGTTATATGTATAAAGGTACATATAGGTAATGTAATAGGTGATGTAATAGCTAGGTGTTATATGTGTAAAGGTACAGATAGGTAATGTAATAGGTGATGTAATAGCTAGGTGTTATATGTATAAAGGTACAGATAGGTAATGTAATAGGTGATGTAATAGCTAGGTGTTATATGTGTAAAGGTACAGATAGGTAATGTAATAGGTGATGTAATAGCTAGGTGTTATATATATAAATGTACAGATAGGTAATTTAATAGGTGATGCAATAGCTAGGTGTTATATGTATAAAGGTACAGATAGGTAATGTAATAGGTGATGTAATAGCTAGGTGTTATATGTGTAAATGTCTATGAAAATAGCCTGTATGTTGTCTGGACAGAATCTGGAGACACGAAATTTCATTCATTTTCTGTACTTGTGTGATTTCTGAATGACAATAAAGTTTACTTTGACTTTGACTTTTTGAAATCAAGTTTATAGGACAAGGATGTAATGTCAACTTGGAACAGTTGTTTAGATTGTGATATGCATGCTATTCTTTAAAGGTATCTCTGCATTTTCCTACATCCATATCCTATACCTATACTGTATGGTCTGGTTTCATTGAGGAAGAATTTCCTTTTTTTATTTTTTAATTTGGAAATATTTTGTAAACAACTTACAGTTTCTCAGTAACCACTCAAGTTGCAGACATACTCTCAGCAGCACTTTATGCATTCATCTGTTGATTTTCAGATGAGGCTAAACATTTCTATCTGTGTCATTTGGTAGTTGAGGTATCTAGAAAAATGTGAAAATTATAACTCTAAATAAATCATATACACCCTCATGGACTCAACCCCCCCTTAAATGAGATCTTTCCCCCTTTCTTTATATAATACTGTACGCAATATGGTTTAAGTATGTCAATACTCAATTTACTTTTAAACAGTCAACAATAATCAACTGAACATCTTACAATGATGCTGTTTCTCTGAATAATATTCCTCAGCATACATGCAATGTAGATATCCTACCTCAAATATTATTTTGCATTATACAGATCTGTATCTCTTTAATAATATTCCCAAATGTCCCACTCCATTAAGTACTGACCCCTATATACATCCGTTGAAACCATGAATTTCAACTGTCTATGGTGTCAAAAGTCATTCACCCCCTTCTTCTACTAGCGCAGAATATCTTGACTTTTATAGCACTTGCTGTATACCCCTACAAACAATCTTTACATGAGGATCCCGAACCTGTAATACAGTCTGTACAGGTTGCTAGATAATAAGAAACATAAGAAGACAGAATCATACCTCAGTCACTGTAGTATAAGTAGTGTCAAATCTACCTTTACAGGGTGTGTAACTCTTCCCAATTGTCACTCACCTCTCTTCTTGCCTTTTACCTTTCCCTTTCTCCTCTTTGACTTTTAGGTCTCTCCCACAAATTCTTTGAAATACATATTTGAGAAGTGCACAATGATGGAACAGAAAAATATAAGCTGCATTGAATGAACAGCATTGTACAGATAAGCTCTCATCCCTACTTTAGCCATTCAGATACTCCCACTTCTGGGCTAAGGCCATCTAAACTCTTTTCCCCCTCACCTTTCTTTTCTACTTCACCTCTCTGGGCCTGTCTGACCATTCTCTCCATACAGCTCTTCAAATTTTCCTCCTTCACTATTTCTTTTCTGGAATTTAAAAAAAAAAGGTTGTTTGTGTCCAGGAATCCTTCTATTTATCTGCTCTCTGCATTGTTTGTAATTGGGAAGCAAGTATTTATTTTTTATTTTATGTTATTTTAATTTATTTTATTCTGATGAAATGGATTCTAAAGCACATTACTCACTACTGAATTTTAAGTTCATATCACCACTGAGAGAGACCACTTGGTATAATGGCTAAGGTCTTAAATTCAAACGCGTAAGGTTTATGGTTTGATCCTGACTCCAGCTAATTCCTGTATGGAGATTGCATGTTTTCCTAGTTTCTCTGTGAGGCAGCAGCACAAACTCTAGTTGGCACTTATAGGGAGAACAGTGGTCTAGATAAATGACTTTGAACATCAATTGTAAAGTTTATAAAATGTAAAAGTAACGGAGAAAAACAGGTAGTAGCTTTTCTTAAAACACAGATGAAAAATTTATTAAAATGATGAGCGCTTTTGCTTAGCAGCTTCTTCAGATCAACATGAACTTCATTCGTGCAAATAACAGTTTATATAACAAGTTTAAATTCATCAATACCCAATCAAAGCCCTTCTTCAATTAACAAATTTTAAAATTTTAAAAAGATATTACATTATACTAATGTGCAAATAACAGCAAATATTCCTGTGTAACAAATACTAATATATGATATTCACACATAAATTGTTACTTCATCAATAAAATATATAGTAATAATGAAGATGTTAAACATATTCTCTATGTATACAGGCTGAATATGAAAGTGCACATATATATCCTTAACAGAGAGTTACATAAACTATATATAAACTTTATAAAATGCATAAATATTCCTGTTTATACTAATCAAATAACCTAGATGTACAAATGTGTTTACCTAACTAATTCCTTCAATAGAAGTTCTAAACATGTAACAGCTTCTAAATGTATCATGAACTTTTCTATATGCACTGAATGGTGCTATAACATATATATAACTTATATTCAGTAAAAATGCATATTATAAACTGTGTGTTCATTTATACTGAACAGAACACATAAACTATATGATTTGTAAGTACCAAGTTTACCCGATCATTAAATATATATCTGATGAAAAATGTCAGCTGCTTCAACACATCATGGTTACGTGTCATCCTAAAAGCAAATACAAACCATATGCTAGCAAATCAGTTATATATAAGAGAGCCTGACGTTAGCAATTTAATGATCTACTCATTTTATCTTCCTACGCTTTCTTAATAAGGGTTTAATGGATGCTCTCTCATTTAAACCCATACCTCTATCTGCTCTTAGTGTAATAATCCAGTTGTTCTCCCTGTATTCTGTATGGTTTCTGATATCACCCTCACGAATACTTGGGGAGATAACTTCCAGTGCTCTAAATGTAAACCAATGTGTGTCATCTGTACGCATAACATGTTTAGCTAGGGCATTATGTTCTAAATTCTTATGAATGTGATAAACATGTTCACGTATTCGGTCCCTAAATATCCTATTGGTCTTCCCAACATAAAACGAATGGCAAACCTGACATACAGCTAGATATATAAAATTCACTGTTTTACAATTAGCCATAGCTGATAGAGTAAACTCCCTTTGCAGATCAGGGTGAATAAAGATCCTAGAAGTGTCAATGTATGTGTAAAAGTTACAATTCCCACATGGTTTAGTATTCCCTTCCTCTAAATATTCCTTTGTGTTATGTGAATAACATAATAATCTTTTCAGATTTTTCTTGTTCTTATATAAGAACCTAGGTTGTTCACCAACTATCTTCCTGATATTATCATCTACTTGTAGTATAGACCAATTCTTACAGATTATATCTCTGATCTAATAGTTATCAGATGTAAAAAACATAGGAAATCTAATAATAGAGTGCTTCATTAGAGGGCTCGATTTCTTCTCAGGTCCAACTGGGCCATAATAAGGTGCCGCTATATCTATATGTAATGAAGGAACATCTTTCAAGTTCTCATTAATCTCTGTTTCATTATAACCTCTATGTAGAAATTTCTCTTTCAAGTCTATTAACTCTTTCTTAAAACATTTCATCTGAGGGAGTCAGTCTCGAAGCCCTTACTCCCTGACCTCTAACAATGTTCCTAAACACATGTGTAGGATGCACACTGGATCTCATCAGTAAGGAATTACGATAACATGGCTTCCAGTAGACCCCAGTATTAATTAAGCCATCTGGTAACTTCTCTATGTATAGATCAAGCAGTCTATTCTTGAATCAGACCAATTCATGGTAAATTTCAAATAATCTGTTAAGTTATTCATTCTATCAAAAAACATCTCTAGTTGATGGCCATCACCCTTCCATGGAATAAAAAGATCATCAACAAAATGTCGATAGAAGACCACATGTCTCATGAGCTCTTCAGTTAAGAAGAGAGTGTTCTCCTCCCAACGTGCCAAAAACATATTAGCATAGCTGTTGGCACATGGGGTCCCCATGGCCACCCCATCCTGTTGTATATATATAACGTCTTTGAATATAAACAAATTATTTTCTAGGACCAGTTCAAGAAAGTGTGTAATTAAATCAATTTGTATTACAGAATAATCACTATGATTCTCTAGATATGCATATATATATATATATATATATATATATATATATATATATATATATATATATATATATATATATATATATATATATATATATATATATATATATATATCTACACTGAATCCCAACGTCATTCGGTATAATAGTAAATAACAATTGTACATCTAATGTTACCAGTAATAAATCTTGTATGTTCTCTATGTTTCCCAAACACACATATAAATCCATCAAGAATTGCTTGGTGTCTCTAAGGACATAGTGGTTCACATTTAGGACAGGTCTCAGATGTTTCTCAATGTACACAGAGAGGTGCTCTGTCAGCCAACCTCCTCCAGCCACTATAGGCCTCATAGGTGGATCAATAATATCTTTATGAATCTTGGGTAGGCCATGTATTGTAGGTATTAAAGGATTCTTAACTAACAGATAATATAGTAAGTCTTTGTTGATAATGCCTCCTTTATGCATATCTAATAATGTGTTTGTCACATGCTGTATAATATCATGTGTTTCTTCTCTTGTAATAATTCTATAAAACTTATCACTCATCAGTTTACCCATAGATATATTGTATTGTATGGTATCCATAACCACTACCCTACCTCCCTTATCAGCGGGTCTGATAGTTATAGAGTCATCCAATTGTAAATTCTTCAAGAATATTCTCTCCTTGTGACTCAGATTATCCCTTCTAATCTTTCTACTTTTATAACCAGAAGCAACTCTGTGAGTGTCATAGTATTTAAATAAATCATCTTCTGTGAGTTTCATGTAGGCATCCACTAACAGATGATTTATAGGTACAAAATGACTAATATTTTGAAATCTATATGTATTATCAGCATCTAAACATGTATCTTCCATTTCTTTGGTTCCATACAAAAACTTGAGCATAATGTTTCAACAAAAAAACCTTAAGATCTAAAACAGTATCTGTTAAACTACTCTTACAAGTAGGTATAAAATTCAGGTCTTTAGAGAGGAAATTCTCTTCTTCCGGAGAAAATATATGGTAAGAAATATTAAACATTAATGGCTCTTCCCTTTTCCCCACATTATTTTCAATGTCTGATGGGGTATGAACTCGCCCGAGTGTTTCCGTTTTTGACGTCCATGACTCATAGACCGTGTCCTCCACATCCCTTTGTCCAAACGTACTGGGAGGGGAAAAAAAACACTCTCTCCTAGATTTTCTATAAGTTCTACGTGTTTATCATTCTTATTATTCAATATTTTAGGTCTAACTACTGGTTGCTGTGTTTGTGTCACTAACGGAGACCTTGTGACCCTAACCTCCGGGTACAAATTACCAACTGGTTGTATTAAAGCACTATTCATATTCTGATTATAGGTCACATCATTATTCACATAACTTAAGAACACTTCAGTCATAAGTAATATGGTCAGTTGTCTCAACAGAACTTTGCTTGTTATTTGGTAATCCTTATTCATTCATTTTGTCATGCATATTATTTCAATGATTAACATTTACATTAGCACTACTTGAATCATATACACTCAAACCATTATTTGTTACAGAATTAATAGTAGAAACGGCTCTGACAATATTAATTTCAGTATGGTCATTTAAACGAACTACTTCTTGTTCAACAGTTTGTACATTATGTTCATGTCTGGGCCACATAAAATCGGGGCCCAGTTTGAAATCGTTAGTGTCCCTTATTATTTTATTTCTCTTTTGGTGCAGTAGTCTGCGTTCAAATGCTGCAATACCATCCAGTAAACTTTCAAACATAGGGTTTACTGTGGTAGCTGGAAAATTATCAAAAATATATTGTTGCTTTGATTTTATAACTTCCATAAGCTTGGACTCTTCTGGCGCAAACAACTCAATAAGCAAAAGCAAGTATTTCCTGCTTACCTCCAAATTGATCTGTTGCCAGAGGGTAAGCAGTTCTGGATAATGCGCCCCTTGAGTTGGCATATTAAAGACTCTTAGTCCTCTAGGTACGAGTCTTTTATCCAGACTATATTGAAAGTGTAACCGCTCTGCTTGCAAACGCTTCAGCTTAAGGAAGTCTTTCTCTAGCTCATCCAACCTGTTGCAACCGTTCCAAGTCCCTAGTCGCGTTGCTGATGTCATTAGATGAAATATCCTGCTCCAACTGCCACAATACACTCCTAGTGCATGTAAAACACTGTAGAAATCTCTTTCGTAACACATATTCAGTCTTATCATCTTTCCCTGGGTTATAGTCCAACTCAATAGATGCAGATATCTGCATAGCCCTGCTCCAGATGGCGACAGCAATAAAAATAAATAGGAACACCAAAATCAGACACTTGTCTGCCAACCAGCCAAATGAATGCTCCGTTGCTGGAAATTGTAGTAAAACTTTATAAAATGTAAAAGTAACGGAGCAAAACAGGTAGTAGCTTTTCTTAAAACACAGATGAAAAATTTATTAAAATGATGAGCGCTTTCGCTTAGTAGCTTCTTCAGATCAACATGAACTTAATTCATGCAAATAACAGTTTATATAACAAGTATAAATTCATCAATACCCAATCAAAGCCCTCCTTCAATTAACAAATTTAAAAATTTTAAAAAGATGTTTCTTTTCCCCTCCCAGTACGTTTGGACAAAGGGATGCTGAGGACACTGTCTATGAGTCGTGGGGAAACACTCCGGCGAGTTCATACCCCATCAGACATTGAAAAAAATGTGGGGAAAATGGAAGAGCCATTAATGTTTAATATTTCTTCACATATATTTTCTCTGGAAGAAGAGAGTTTCCTCTCTAAAGGCCTGAATTTTATACCTACTTGTATGAGTAGTCTAACAGATACTGTTTTAGATCTTAAGGTTTTTTGTCGAAACATTACGCTCAAGTTTTTGTATGGAACCAAAGAAATGGAAGATACATGTTTAGATGCTGATAATACATATAGATTTCAAAATCTTAGTCATTTTGTACCAATAAATCATCCATTAGTGGATGCCCACATGAAACTCACAGAAGATGATTTATTTAAATTCAATGACACTCACAGAGTTGCTTCTGGTTATAAAAGTAGAAAGATTAGAAGGGATAATCTGAGTCACAAGGAGAGAATATTCTTGAATAATTTACAATTGGATGACTCTATAACTATCCGACCCGCTGATAAGGGAGGTAGGGTAGTGGTTATGGATACCATACAATACAATATATCTATGGGTAAACTGCTGAGTGATAAGATTTACAGAATTATTACAAGAGAAGAAACACATGATATTATACAGCATGTGACAAACACATTATTAGATATGCATAAAGGAGGCATTATCAACAAAGACTTACTATATTATCTGTTAGTTAAGAGTCCTTTAATATCTACAATACATGGCCTACCCAAGATTTATAAAGATATTATTGATCCACCTATGAGGCCTATAGTGGCTGGAGGAGGTTGGCTGACAGAGCACCTCTCTGTGTACATTGAGAAACATCTGAGACCTGTCCTAAATGTGAACCACTACGTCCTTAGAGACACCAAGCAATTCTTGATGGATTTATATGTGTGTTTCGGGAACATAGAGAACATACAAGATTTATTACTGGTAACATTAGATGTACAATCGTTATTTACTATTATACCCAAATGACGTTGGGATTCAGTATATATATATATATATATATATATATATACATATATATATATATATATATATATATATATATATATATATATATATATATATATATATATATATATATATATATATATATATGCATATCTACAGAATCATAGTGATTATTCTGTAATACAAATTGATTTAATTACACACTTTCTTGAACTGGTCCTAGAAAATAATTTGTTTATATTCAAAGACATTATATATATATATATATATATATATATATATATATATATATATATATATATATATATACAACAGGATGGGGTGGCCATGGGGACCCCATGTGCCAACAGCTATGCTAATATGTTTTTGGCACATTGGGAGGAGAACACTCTCTTCTTAACTGAAGAGTTCATAAGACATGTGGTCTTCTATCGATGTTTTGTCTATCATCTTTTTATTCTATGGAAGGGTGATGGCCATCAACTAGAGAAGTTTTTTGATAGAATGAATAACTTAACAGATTATTTGAAATTTACCATGAATTGGTCTTATTCAAGAATAGACTACTTAGATCTTTACATAGAGAAGTTACCAGATGGCTTAATTAATACTGGGGTCTATCGGAAGCCATGTTATCGTAATTCCTTACTGATGAGATCCGGTATGCATCCTACACATGTGTTTAGGAACATTGTTAGAGGTCAGGGAGTAAGGGCTTCGAGACTGACCCCCTCAGATGACTGTTTTAAGAAAGAGTTAATAGACTTACAAGAGAAATTCCTACATAGAGGTTATAATGAAACAGAGATTAATGAGAACTTGAAAGATGTTCCTTCATTACGTATAGATATAGCGGCACCTTATTATGGCCCAGTTGGACCTGAGAAGAAATCGAGCCCTCTAATGAAGCACTCTACTATTAGATTTCCTATGTTTTTTACATCTGATAACTATGAGATCAGAGATATAATCTGTAAGAATTGGTCTATACTACAAGTAGATGATAATATCAGGAAGATAGTTGGTGAACAACCTAGGTTCTTATATAAGAACAAGAAAAATCTGAAAAGATTATTATGTTATTCACATAACATAAAGGAATATTTAGAGGAAGGGAATACTAAACCATGTGGGAATTGTAACTTTTGCACATACATTAACACTTCTAGGATCTTTATTCACCCTGATCTGCAAAGGGAGTTTACTCTATCAGCTATGGCTAATTGTAAAACAGTGAATTTTATATATCTAGCTGTATGACAGGTTTGCCATTCGTTTTATGTTGGGAATACCAATAGGATATTTAGGAACCGAATACGTGAACATGTTTATCGCATTCATAAGAATTTAGAACATAATGCCCTAGCTAAACATGTTATGGGTGCAGATGACACACATTGGTTTACATTTAGAGCACTGGAAGTTATCTCCCCAAGTATTCGTGAGGGTGATATTAGAAACCATACTGAATACAGGGAGAACAACTGGAGTATTACACTAAGAGCAGATAGAGGTATGGGTTTAAATGAGAGAGCATCCATTAAACCCTTATTAAGAAAGCGTAGGAAGATAAAATGAGTAGATCATTAAATTGCTAACGTCAGGCTCTCTTATATATAACTGATTTGCTAGCATATGGTTTGTATTTGCTTTTAGGATGACACGTAACCATGATGTGTTGAAGCAGCTGACATTTTTCATCAGATATATATTTAATGATCGGGTAAACTTGGTACTTACAGATCATATAGTTTATGTGTTCTGTTCAGTATAAATGAACACACAGTTTATAATATGCATTTTTACTGAATATAAGTTATATATATGTTATAGCACCATTCAGTGCATATAGAAAAGTTCATGATACATTTAGAAGCTGTTACATGTTTAGAACTTCTATTGAAGGAATTAGTTAGGTAAACACATTTATACAGCTAGGCTATTTGATTAGTATAAACAGGAATATTTATGCATTTTATAAAGTTTATATATAGTTTATGTTCTCTATTAAGGATATATGTGTGCACTTTCATATTCAGCCTATATACATAGAGAATATGTTTAACATCTTCATTATTACTATATATTTTATTGATGAAGTAACAATTTATGTGTGAATATCATATATTAATATTTGTTACACAAGAATATTTGCTGTTACTTGCACATTAATGTAATGTAATATATTTTTAAAATGTTGAAATTTGTTAATTGAAGGAGGGCTTTGATTGGGTATTGATGAATTTAAACGTGTTATATAAACTGTTATTTGCACGAATTAAGTTCATGTTGATCTGAAGAAGCTACTAAGCGAAAGCGCTCATCATTTTAATACATTTTTCATCTGTGTTTTAAGAAAAGCTACTACCTGTTTTGCTCCGTTACTTTTACATTTTATAAAGTTATACTACAATTTCCAGCAATGGAGCATTCATTCGGCTGGTTGGCTGACAAGTGTTTCATTTTGGTATTCCTATCAATTGTAAAGTGCGTTATTCTCAAGACAGGAGAACACAGATCACAAACTGCATACCCTTGATGATGTAAAAACTGCACCTGGGATCTGGGCAATTCAGTCATGTTTACTAATGTTGGGCAAGGGAAGTGAGTTGAAGACTATTTTCTGACCTACACTAGGGACACACGATTTTGTTGTGAGGGAGAACAGGATATGTGGCCTGCCTGAATCAACATGGGTAGGGCAACAGGAATAAAAAAGGAGTGCCATTCTAGACTTCTGGAAAATAGCTTGGTGGTGGCCATTGCATGGTTCAGCAAGAGAGACAGTCACAAGCTCACATACAGGAGTGGCCAATGTGCAACTCAGGTAGACTTCCTTCTGGTATGGAAAGGGCACCGGGGTAGAATCAGTGATTGTGAAGTCATCTCCAGTGAAACAGTCTGCCCACAACATATACCAGCCCACAAAATAAAGTACTGTATGCCACAATCAGCTGCAAGCAGTGGTCAGAGAAGGCTCAATGGTCAACAGAAATCAGGCTGAAGACCTGGAAGTTGACTGGAGATAAAGCATGATGGTTCAAGAACTAATCATGGTGCTAGCACCTCATTAAGAATAAGAAATAGTAAGAGATGAAAACGAATGACAGCACCTCAAAACAGCATGTGTGGAAACTATTGAACAGATATGTCGCCAAGCCAGTTATGGAAATAAGGTACATAAGAAAAGCTGGTAGTGGAATGCAGAAGCCCAGCAAAGAAAGAAGGAGTGCAGGAAAAAGTGAGAGATAAGAAAAGAAGGACCAGGCCAAGAGGGAATACTGTTTGACTAATAAAGAGGCTAGGAGAGGAGATGCAATAGCAAAGAGCAAATTATGAAAGCCACTCTACCAGCTTCTGTAAAGTGACTTGATAGAGGGCACAAAGAAATTCTATCAGGCTGAAAGGCAAAAGCAGTAAGATAAAGAAGATAGTAAGACACCATTCATAAGGGATTCCAGTAACAAACTGCTCACCAGTCTACATGACTTCAAAGGCAGATGAAAGGAGTACTTCAAGTGGCATCTGAATAAAGAAAACCCCACAGAATCTGTACTGCCCCAGACACAGCCCACAGTTAAAAAAGAGGAGGTGCCCATCCTAGAAGAAGTATGAATAGAACTAAGGAAATTAAAGTCAGGGAAAGCAGCAGGCTTAGAAGATGTCACAGGAGATATAATCAAGATGTTGGATGGGATGGGGGGATGCCTTCTGAGGGTAAGTGTAACAGTATGGAGAGAAAGTTTTATCTCAGATGTCTGGAGAATAAGCATTTTAGTGTCAGTGTACAAGATCGAAGAAAGCTTCCACAATTTTGGACAGTACAGAGGCAGCTAACTCCTGTCACTCTGCTTGAAAGTTCTGGAAAGAGTGATTGATAAAACAAACACACAGAGTACTAGAAGGTAAGATAGGAGATGAGTATTTTGGATTCAGATCAGGATGCAGCACAACTGACCCAATGTTTTGGTGAGATGGATAATTGAAAAGACCTAGGGATGAGGAAAGTGTCCAAAGGGGCATTTCTAGACTTAGAGAAAGCACATGACGAGATCCCAAGAAAGCTGATTTTGGTAATCCTGTATTGGTTCAAAGTCCCAACAAACATTTGTAGAATTAGTGCAGGCTATGACTCGAATACATACAGTGGCCGGTCTCATAAAGAGGTTCCCAGTAGGAGTGGGTGTGCATCGGTGTTTAGCTCTGAGCCCTCTGCTGTTCATACTGGTGATGGACTACATAAGCAAACAGGTCAGTAGGCACAGATCAAAAATGTTGCTATATACAGATGATATGGCATCAAAGGCAGACTCTGTGCAAGAACTTCAGGAAAGGATATGAGAATAGAGTAGAAAACTGAAGGTATATGGGATAAAAATGAAAAAAGAAAAGACAGTTGCAATTGTAGCAAATGGGCAAATCAGAAGAAGCTGAGACTTAGAATATAAGAGAAAACAGTGGAATAGGGTAACAGTTTCAAGTATCTGGGAGGGGTGGTTGAGAAGAAGTGAAGTCTGAATAAGGAAGTCAAAGCTAGAATCAGAGAGGCTGCAACCAGCTGATACAGACTTTCAAGGATAGTATATGACAGAAGGATGACAAAAAGTTAAAAAGTAAGGTGTATAAAACAGTGGTGTAACCATTGCTACTGCATGGTGCAGAACCCTTAGCAGTAAAGGCAGAGGAGTTGAGAAAGGTATAGGTGATGAAGATGAAGTTCTCGAGACAAGTGGTAGTAAACACGCTGTGGGACAGATGATGAAATGAGGACATGAGAACAGCAAGTAAAGTAGCTCCATTTGCAGAGAAGGTCAAAGACAACAGATTACAGTGGCCCAGGCACATGTGAAGAAAAGCAGATGACAATCTGGTGAAGAAGATTTGGGACAGACAGAAAGAAGGCAAGATGAAACAAGAGCATCTAGCAAAGAGGTGCATAGACTGTGTGAGAGAAGACCTGTGATAGTCAGGCATGACTGTTGAAGAAGGTAGGGGAATGATATTGAACTGAAAGAGATTGTGAAAGTTGACACAGCACCCCCCACCCATGTAGAAAATGGAAAAAGCTGGTTGTTGATGATGACGATGATGATGATGATGATCACCACAACAACAAAATTAATATGTACTGCATTTATTATGATTTATAACAGTCATTTTAAGCCTTATAATCTAGGGAACACTTCCATTGTAAAGACTTGTTTGTGCTAAACAGTTTGATAGTGAACAGCAGTATGGTTTTAAGCAGACACAAATGCTGCAGTTTAAACTGCTGTACTTCGCAAACAACATCTTTATAGCAATTGAATTGGGTAAATTGAGTGGTTCTTTATTAGTAAATCTAACTAACGCCTTTGAATTAGCTAACTACAAAATAGCATTAGTAGATCTTTGCGTTTATATTACGCTGTCGAAAACTCAAACTGTCGACAGCGTAATAATCAACACGAAAATGTTGAAACCCCTGAACATCGAACACACAAAAAAAAAAAAAAAAAAAAAACACCCAAGCAAAAGGGGGCAAGTCCCCCTGCACCCCCCTCAACCCTAATACGTAAATATACCAACTCTGAGATCGCACTACATTGCAGTAAATGGAAATCTCCCCTTATGGAGATTTCCATTTACAGGCGCGATAACCTTCACTTTCGACATCTTGGTGCCGACAATATCATCTTCGATATTGTCGGCCTTTAACAGGGTGAAGTAGACCCCAGATCTTTCACTTTCTGGTATGAAGACTACAACACTATGCTGGTTCTCACACTAAACTACTAATCTATGTTATTGCACACAACTCTAAAGCACATTTACAACCTCTAAGGTCTGTGACCCTGCTTTTTATTCTTTTGGTTAGCATATTTACAATCAATCTTTCCATTATTATAATGTTTTTACATGCTTATGATACAGATATTTGGACCTCAAGCAACTTACAGTCAGATCAGAAAATTAAACAAAGATCTGAAACAGTGATGCCAGCACTTAACAGTTTGGAGTACAAGTACATCTGGAGACAGAGATATAGTGATGATATCACACAAAGAAACTACTTAGTCTTGTCAAAGGCAGCAGGAAGATTTCTAAACTGGTATATTATCAGTTCTAGCTTTCAAACACTTGGGATATTATCAGTTGAAACTGTCAAACACTTGGGAGTCTGGTTAGATCCAGCAGTGAGATTTCTTTACCTCATACATAATGCTGGATATAATCATACAACAGTTCTATAGTCTATCTGCAAAAAAAAGATACACATTTACTGACTCGAGAGAAAAAAAAATGACTCACTGAAATTGCTCTTTTCTTTTTTTTAATTTTTTAGGGTAGGGGTGGAGCTGAGACTGAAATGGTTAATATTAATCAGTGTACTACTCTGATAAACAAATATAAATAGCTAATGCATTTTTAATTCCAGGTGAGTAATATGCATTCCATCTTCTACCTGAAATTTCCAGAGGCTTCAGCCTGCTTAACACATCATCTGCAGATTTATAGCAGCTGCATATGACAGTCCAAACTACTTTCTCATTCTTAAACATGCAGACTGACCCTGTAAAACTCTCAAGGCCATGATACGTTTTGGTAGTCTGATTTACAGAAGTTATTTCAAATAAAATGTGATGTAAAATATGATTGCCTTTACTGGATATGGCATTATGGAATATTTAATATATCCTGATAATATTCAGCAAAGTAAAATGCTCTCATCCCTGACTGAACTGGAAGTTAGGCTGTATCCTGAAATCTTACATGTTTATTATTTCATGCCTTTTTTAGCATTTTACTCTCTGTTGCCTGAAGACCATAAGCCCTCCCTTCCTTGGGAGCTGTCATACAGACAGCCATCAGGAATGTTGTGGGTAGGTCTCTACCCCCCTCCCACACACACACACACACACACACACACACACACACACACACACACACACACACACACACACACACACACACACACACACTGCTGTGTCTGCCATGAACATCCACATCACCATAAAGTATTTTATGCCCTGCCCTGACATATGTGTGGGTAAACACATGAGCATACAAGGGCTACTGGCATTACCTTTGAATACTATGCTGATGTCTCCTTGTCCTGCAGCCTTTATCACAGAGCAAGCCTTCAGGAACAGTCTAGCCAATCAGGGCCAGTATTTCCATCATCCAAGATGACCAAGTCAGACTAAACTATTCACTCCCATCCTTACTTGTCTGGCTTACCACAGGCAGAGTGACCAGTTACCCTAAGAATTTTATGTATCATGGTCAGGGCATTACTTCCCTTTGATACAGGGATGACATTCTTCCTTATGTTATTGTATATTGTAAAGCAACTATTTTACCTGCATACTTTAAATACAGTGGTGTCATTATGACTGTGTGAGTGTTAATTTAGTCATTTCAACCCTCATCATTGTCATCATCTATCTCCCTCTTCCCTTTTGTTTAAATTGGGTTGGAATGTCATGTCAACTGTTATCATGTCTTTCGATTCAGTGCCCCTCTCTTACATTGTTCAACAGGCATGCCTGTCTTTCACGGGTCTTACATCACATAATTCATCCATCTGTTTGCTGGATGCCATTGTTTCCTCATGCCTTCTTCCTGTCTGTTCCAAATCTTCTTCACAGACTGTCTGCTGTTTTTCTGCACGTGTCCAAACCACTATAATCTGTTTACATTGGTGCAACTGGAACTACATTTGCTTCTGCTCTGGCATCCTCCATTTTTTGTCTGTCTCACAGTGTGCATCCTATCACCCATCTCAGGCACTTCATCTCCATCACCTCTAGCTTCCTCAGCTGCTCAGCCCTTATTGCTCTTCTTTCTGTTCCATACAGTAGTACTGGTTGCACAACTCTTTTATGCACCTTACTTTTCAGCTTCTTTGGCATTCCTTGGACATACAGTACCCCTGACACTCTGTCAGTTGCCTGCAGCCCCTCTGATTCTACCTTTGACCTCCTCCTCATCACTTCCTTTCTCCTCCACATCACATCCAGATATGTGAAGCTGTTAACCTGTTCCATTATTTTCCATTCTATTTCAATTTTCAGCTTTTTCCTGGATCCTCAATTTAAATGCTTTCCTCTTATTTATGTAGACTAGCACAGTTGAATGATAAAATCTGAAATATTGTATGCTATGCTTTCATCTATCGTTTTATATCATGCAATTGCATAAACAAGAATACATGTACAGGCGCAAGTGTATAAATGGCTATATGTTTGCACGTTTCTAGCCTTGTAGTGTTTTGAACATTATTATATAGTGACATAACTGAGAAAAAAATATATCTAATTCTTATTAGTCAGTGAGCACACTTTTCAATTTCTAAGTGCAAGAAATCTGGACAAAGCCTAAAATAATGGGAGACAAAGGTCCAAAAATAAGGATGGATTTTAAACATTGGTGTTATAAACTTAGAAAGTAGTTAAGAATAACAGGTTTTGTATTAGCATGCATTTTCTGAAAGATTTGAAGTCTGAAACTCAAAACTCAAACATCTTTCAATACTTACTAACTTTAAACCCCTATGGTATGCCAGAAAATAACACATGTTATGAGGTTCAGAAAAGAAAAAAAAAAAAGGGGGGGGGAGGGCAAAAATCTGGACAGTTAAAATGTATGTCAGTGAGTTGTGGCAGCATTTGAACTATTTCAGTACACAGATATTTATGAGTTTTGTGTTCAGACCGCCCATAACTGGACTCTTAGTTTTCCTGTGCCTGGAAATACAGACTTGAACCATGTCTTCTGATAGCCTGCTCAAATGTTTAAGCGCATTTTCTGTCAAAATACTTATACAATTTGTAACTGACATTAAATATTAGACTGTGGTATTTGCCAGTAGAGATTTAATTTTCAGAATAAAGTTTCATTAGGTTATTCTACTCATCTGATGTATACAAATGTTGAAATATTTTGCTGCCCTTTCTTATGATGAGGTCTTCAGTGCTTTAAACAGTGCTTTAGGAAGGACATGGTGAAAGATAACCTGTAAGTCCTGAATTACCTGCCTCCATTATTTTTGTTAATGCATGTTATACAGTGTAGGTGTCATATTATGCCTACCACATACTGAGATTGTATGTACTTCTCATATGTGGATATTTTATAGCCATGCTTGTTTTGTCAGTTTTCAGACCCACTCACTCATGACTTCATCAAATATCTGTGCATGTTTTAACTCACAAAAGGAATGTTATCATGCATTTGTGAATGCCATATTTTCGAGTTTAAACTATTTTCCTTTTACTTATCTTCCTTGCTATCTGTGATGTCCTTTACCTTTTGTTTGTTAACAAACTCAATCAAAAGCAAGCACACAGCATGTCAAAACACTATCTTTGTCTTTCATTTCTTGCATAACACCATACATAAAATTCCTGGCTGTGTAACTATATCGACAACATAATGTCACCTTGTATTCAGTTTGCCTAGCAGTTTAAGGCACTGCTCTAATGAACCAGCTTTAATAAATGCATGTTACTGTTGTCTATGGTTTACTGTGATTAGCAAAAACACAACCGGAAAAGAAAGGGATATGACAGACTGAATACTCCGAATTATGGGTAATAAGTTATTGTCTTAGAAATTCAGAAAAAAAAAATATTTTCTTTTAGGTGGCAAAAGTTTAATGTTTATAGTGAATAACACAATACTTTAGGTATGAGAAAATGATAGTGAAAGATGCACTTATTTGAGGCATGGTATAATGAATGTTGATATTTCCAACATGGTGCACAAAGTTCTTCAACAGATTATATTAAAGTGCATCTGTCTATCTGCCTATCTATTTGTCTATCTATATGTCTATCGATTTGTTTATCTCAGTTTCCTTTAGTGATAGCACATACCAAGATGGTCCATATATCATGCTAGATAAAAAAGTAATTCAAAGAACATTTCATTCTTGAGAGGACCTTCCACATCTGTTTTATTGTGCAAAGCCTGCAATACAATTGCCAGTTAAATCATTCTTTAACAGTACCTGTAGGTTTCCATGTTACCAGTCAGTGGGCTAGTCAAGTTTATTTGAACACATTTCTTTGCATACAATGTAATAAAAACAACTCCTAAAATTTTTTTCAGATAGCAAGAAGGTGCACAATGGTTTGTTGACAACAAATCTTAGAAGACGTAAACCAGTATGTTCATAACTGTAGGTTACATTTTTGATGCAATGTCTTTGATTAATTTACTCTCTGCCAAGGAGGGAAGTAAAACTTGTGAGCAGTTCTGTGAACAGCTTATTAAGCTACTAGAGGAAACATCTATCAAGTTGTGACTATAATTATGTCCAGAGTGCAAGTTGGCTGCAGAACTTTCCTGTATTGGGATACAGTGTGTTATTATTCTGCAAGCTTCTACAAGTTGCCTGCATTCGTTTTCAGAAACCTCATCAATCTGTTTCAAGTTACAGAGAGCCTTCATTGTATTACATTAATATGTTTCTTTTTTTAAAACCTGGCTCCTCTGAAAATTATAATTAGAATGCAGACATACCACTGGAAAAAAAAAAAAAAAAGCCTTGGCAGGAACTCTAAATGGTGCCCCAAAATAGCACTGTCAGATTTATGCCAATCACTTCTCGAGGAAGTTCAAAAATATCAGGGTAAGTAGTTTACAGTCCCTGTGTCAATCATCTGTATGTATGTATGTATGTATGTATACTGGCATTCTGCAGGTGCATTTGTTTATCCTCACTTGTCAAGCAGGTTGCCCTGTCTAAACACTTAACATCTGGCATGGTAATGTTTTTAAAAGGCATGCTAGCCTTGGACTTTTGTCTTGTTTCTGGTTGCATGTCAGCTTACTATGTACCATCAACTTTATCTTTGCACAAAGCAGCTTTCCAAAACAGTTCACTGTACTGATTTATTCTAGCCAAAGGTATGCCCCAAGGCAGATTGTTATTAATACTCATATATTCCTGTATTCACATTGCAAAATTGCAAAGACCCCAAGTGCTACAGCATAAAAGCAAAACATGGACTAATAAATCAGAAATTGCATTTGCATGTACATATTCCATCAATCTTTTTTTAATCTAGTAAGAAAATAGTCTTATTATGCATGAAAATATATAAAAGACAAAGCATTGTGAAGTCAAGATCCTCAGCTTCCTGTTTCCTTATTCCTGCAGTATATAAATCAGTCTGCTTCTAGATTAATTGCTACACCTCATGTAGGGCAGCTGTGACTTCCTCAGTGTAGATAACTTGGATTAGTAGGCACAAAGTTCTCTTATCGAAATATATAAAGGTGTTCTATCTTTTCTGTACATCATTGCTTGTTACTATAATGTATTCCTGAGTATGCAGGATAAATACAGACGTTCTTCTGAACAGTCAGGTTGCATAGCAGGAGTGCAGCAATTAAGTGCACATTCTGCATTTATACATATCCTTTAAAAATATGAAAGTCTGCATGTGCACACCTGCACATCATGCCTTTCACTTATGCTTACTACATTGGTCATAAAATTGTGCAGGGTTGTTTAGTCCCTGAAGTCTGCACAGTCAGTAGCAAATGACATCATTCTTAATGCCAGTTCCGTGCATTTTAGACTATTATTATTATTATTAATCATCATCATTAACATTTTATTAACACTGTTCAAGAAAAGTCTGCTCTAATGGGTGATGATTACTACAAATATGTTTTCAATTACCTTCATGATTATTTCATCCAGACAACAAACACCTGAGATCATTTTAATTTACAGCAGTGCTAATATGACTGAATATTTCAGAGAGGGCAGGGACAGAGCAAAAGAAATATTTTGCTATCCCTGTATAAACACAGAAATTGTTTAATATCTAATATTGTGTATCATAAATATATACTAATGCTCAAAGTATAAACTTTACATCTATTCAAGGGGATATTGTGTCCAATGATATAAACTCCAGGTTACCACAAGCATGCTATAATGACAGCACATGAAACATATGCCATTTAAGTATTAAGGAGGAAGGTATGCAACTTTACACTTTACTATTTGTCTGTTAACTGGATTAGTGAAGTTTTAAAGATTTACTTTTCCAATCTATAATTTCATCCTCAGTAAACCTGAAGACTCCTACCATGCTTTCAGAATCCTCCCTGTAGTTGCCCTGTCCTGCACAATGTCTTCATTTAGGTGTTTTCTTTTTTTTTTTAATGAAGGTTAACATTAGCTGATATTTTTTGAATGGGAGAGTGAAACTTTATTCTAAAGGCAAGGAAGATAATAAATAGGTATTATTGCCAATAAAGATGTAAAAGTCTATTGCGATAGTCTCTATGTAGGTGTTCCAGAAGTTATCTGGTAGATATTGCAATTCAGACAGGAAATGGTCTTGTGGCTAAAAAGCTGGATGGTTCAGTGGTGCAGCGGTTGCATTGTTGCTTCACAGCAAGAGGTTCTGCCGTTTGATTCTCAGCTGGGGTGCCTTCTGTGTGGAGTCTGCATGTCCTCCCTGCATGCATGTGGGTTTTCCCAGGTACTCCAGTTTTCTCCCATGTTACAAAGACATGCATCTGGAATGCTTCTCCCTGGGCCTCTGCTAAAAACTGGCTTAGTTCCAAGTAGGACTTTCCCATGAAACAAATGTTAAATAAAAATAAAGTCTCCTCCCAAGAGATAATGTGAGACAGAGAACAAAAACAGTTCATTAAGCTATCTGGAAATTCAAGTGTCCATGCCTATAAACTTATTTGTTCACAAAACATACTGCCCTCTTCATGCAGAACAGGGTATTTTGTTAAGAACATCCATATATGGACATTATTCTCACAGAATTTCAGAACAACTGAGGTGTAAAGAGGTAACAATAATGTGTTCTACATTCAGTCCCTTTCTTGCTACAGTGGTGAATGTGATCCACTGCCTAAGGGAAGATGCATAGGTTCATAGTTTCATGGGTAGGTACTAGGCTATCAGCCCAAGGGCCTACGTAAACCTGGCCATCAAGTTTCCCTGGCTTCTACCCAGGCCCATTAGTATGGTATCCAATTTAACCATTGACGAAAAGTCTTACAATTATCTATTTGTACCCAAACCAAAAACCACTATTTTATTTGGTATACCGAAGGTTCATAAAGGGGTTGATCCCTTGAAATTTCACCCCATTGTTGCAGGGGCAGGGAGCATAACAGAACCTCTGAGCAAATTTGTGGATTTCCATCTGAAAAATTATGTCTCCAGATTAACTTTTGTATGTAAAGACTCTTGGGAATTTTTAACTTGCTTGGATCAAAACATGGACCATTCGAATCTACTCATGGTAACAATCGACATAGTAGAATTGTTTCCTAGTATCCCACACAACACGGGGATGGAATGGTTCAGTGAAATGTTATGTAGAGAATCCAAGTTAAGTAATGGTTTGGTAAATTTAGTCATAGAATTCATGACCATGGTTCTATCCAACAACTTCATCTATTTCAATGGCGAATTTTTTCGTCAAAAAAGCGGGGTTGCCATGGGGGCGCCTTGCGCTAGTGCTTATGCTAATATAGTGTTACATAAGTGGGAAACTGAATACATTCACTCTACCAGTTGGAAACAGCATATTAAATTTTATAAAAGATACCTTGACGATATCTGTATTCTTTGGGAGGGCACGGAAGAACAATTCCTCCTTTTTATAGATTACTTGAATAACACGACTAGTTTCCTTAAATTCACTTATGATATTAGCAACACAACTCTTCAATATTCGGATATTTGTTTGATAAAAAATCCAAATCACACAGGTTTCCGTTCAAAGGTGCACAGAAAAGGAACATACTCTAACTCTTTCCTCCATTTCGATACTGGACACCCTCTGCACATAAAGAAAGGCATTATTAAGGGACAACTAGTAAGAGCCTGCAGAATGTGTAGCACCACTGACTACTTTCAGGAAGAGGTAGAGTTTCTTAGGTCCCTATTTTTGGATAGAGGCTATCCACCTGCTTTTTTTCAGAGCATCCTTAGTGAAATTCTTATCAAAAGGGAACAGTGTTTTCCACCACTATTAGGTGCAGGAGCACCATTCCCTAGAACTCAAGCACAGATAGACCAGAACAGTTCCAAGAGTTTTGTTTACACCTATTCAGCTGACGCTGGTTTTATAGAAAGGACTATGAAGGTTTTCTGGCCCGTGGTCACCTCGCATGAGGAATTTAGTAATTTGTTTCCTTCTCGCATTTCCTTTATTAGAAAAAGGAACACTAATTTGAAGGGCATTTTTGAGCATAACACGAATATGAAGGACAGGCTAGAACATTCCAGCTGTCACAAAAGGAAGGGAACATTCAAATGTGGCAGATGTCATCAATGTCCTTTCATTGCCAACACCCACAAAGTGCACGTCTCTACTCGTAACATCACTTTAACAGCTAGTGATTATTACTCTTGTTATTCTTCAGGCGTGGTATACCTAGGTTTTTGTGAGGGTTGTACATCTTTTTATGTGGGCAAAACAGAAAGGGCTTTGAAACGAAGGATATATGAACATTGTTATGACATCAAAAGCAAAAAAGATACCAACGCCTTTTTCAAGCATTCCTTGGTATGTCCTAACATGTCCATTCGTTTCTTTGTCCTTGAAAAAGTTTCTCCAGACCAGAGGGGAGGTGATTGGGAAACAACACTTTCTTCAAGAGAATTGTTCTGGCAATTGAGATTGAATGCGACAAGATTCCCAGGCTTAAACGACAGCTTAAGTTTAGCCAGCATTCTAAAAGCTAGAAGCAATGTTCTTTGAATTTTATTTCATTCCTCTAGCTTTTCTTTTGTTTACCTTTTCCATCCCCCCCTCCTTCTCTCCCTCCCCCTTCCTTCCGTACTCCCTCCCACTTGTCACTCCTCGCTGGTCTGAGACAGCACTTTTGGATGTTTGTTCACCTTTTTTCTTTCCTTTTCCCTTCCTGTATTCAGCTGGCACCTTAGACAAGTTTTGGCAATGGTGCTTTAAATATTTGCTTTATCTATCTATTTATTTAGTTTTGAGTTTTAAGCAGCTCCCACAGGGTAACACACTGGGCTGATATTAATTGCATACATTTTAAATTAGATACTTTCAAGCTCTAGTTGACAGTATTTTTATTGCTGGTTTTGAAAAATTCATTTTCAACAATATTTGTTTATTATTTTTAAGAGTCATTGGTATTTACACTGTCACAGTTTTTAATTCAATCTAAATTAAAAGTTTTGTATTAATTCATAACAAGGTTTTCTTAATATAAGTCTATGTACATATTTTTTTAAATCCATTTAATGGATGTTAACATAATTAATTAATGTTATTAAGTAATTAACCTATGGTTGAGAGCCAAGCACTTTAAATACACTATGTGAAAGTATTATTCTTTACACTTGATAAAGCCTGGTAATACCAGGCGAAAGCGCTTGTGGTATTGGTTTTGTCCATTAAACACGTTGTCTTTGGATTATTCTTGGTTTCGTTTTTTCCAACTTTATTGACAATTTTGGTTAGCTGGAGTACTCAGCAGCAAAAGTTTGTACTGCATTTTTAGCGACTGGACAGTGGTTAATCCGAGGAAGGCACCTTCTGCATCTTGTTTATGCCTTTCACTTATGCTTACTACATTGGTCATAAAATTGTGCAGGGTTGTTTAGTCCCTGAAGTCTGCACAGTTAGTAGCAAATGACATAATTCTTAATGCCAGTTCCGTGCATTTTAGACTATTATTATTATTATTATTAATCATCATCATTAACATTTTATTAACATTGTTCAAGAAAAGTCTGCTCTAATGGGTGATGATTACTACAAATATGTTTTCAATTACCTTCATGATTATTTCATCCAGACAACAAACACCTGAGATCATTTTAATTTACAGCAGTGCTAATATGACTGAATATTTCACAGAGGGCAGGTACAGAGCAAAAGAAATATTTTGCTATCCCTGCATAAACACAGAAATTGTTTAATATCTAATATTGTGTATCATAAATATATACTAATGCTCAAAGTATAAACTTTACATCTATTCAAGGGGGTATTGTGTCCAATGATATAAACTCCAGGTTACCACAAGCATGCTATAATGACAGCACATGAAACATATGCCATTTAAGTATTAAGGAGGAAGGTATGCAACTTTACACTTTACTATTTGTCTGTTAACTGGATTAGTGAAGTTTTAAAGATTTACTTTTCCAATCTATAATTTCATCCTCAGTAAACCTGAAGACTCCTACCATGCTTTCAGAATCCTCCCTGTAGTTGCCCTGTCCTGCACAGTGTCTTCATTTAGGTGTTTTCTTTTCTTTTTTTTTAATGAAGGTTAACATTAGCTGATATTTTTTGAATGGGAGAGTGAAACTTTATTCTAAAGGCAAGGAAGATAATAAATAGGTATTATTGCCAATAAAGATGTAAAAGTCTATTGCGATAGTCTCTTTGTAGGTGTTCCAGAAGTTATCTGGTAGATATTGCAATTCAGACAGGAAATGGTCGTGTGGCTAAAAAGCTGGATGGTTCAGTGGTGCAGCGGTTGCATTGTTGCTTCACAGCAAGAGGTTCTGCCGTTTGATTCTCAGCGGGGTGCCTTCTGTGTGGAGTCTGCATGTCCTCCCTGCATGCATGTGGGTTTTCTCCAGGTGCTCCAGTTTTCTCCCATGTTACAAAGACATGCATCTGGAATGCTTCTCCCTGGGCCTCTGCTAAAAACTGGCTTAGTTCCAAGTAGGACTTTCCCATGAAACAAATGTTAAATAAAAATAAAGTCTCCTCCCAAGAGATAATGTGAGACAGAGAACAAAAACAGTTCATTAAGCTATCTGGAAATTCAAGTGTCCATGCCTATAAACTTATTTGTTCACAAAACATACTGCCCTCTTCATGCAGAACAGGGTATTTTGTTAAGAACATCCATATATGGACATTATTCTCACAGAATTTCAGAACAACTGAGGTGTAAAGAGGTAACAATAATGTGTTCTACATTCAGTCCCTTTCTTGCTACAGTGGTGAATGTGATCCACTGCCTAAGGGAAGATGCATAGGTTCATAGTTTCATGAGTAGGTACTAGGCTATCAGCCCAAGGGCCTACGCAAACCTAGCCATCAAGTTTCCCTGGCTTCTACCCAGGCCCATTAGTATGGTATCCAATTTAACCATTGATGAAAAGTCTTACAACTATCTATTTGTACCCAAACCAAAAACCCCTATTTTATTTGGTATACCCAAGGTTCATAAAGGGGTTGATCCCTTGAAATTTCACCCCATTGTTGCAGGGGCAGGGAGCATAACAGAACCTCTGAGCAAATTTGTGGATTTCCATCTGAAAAATTATGTCTCCAGATTAACTTTTGTATGTAAAGACTCTTGGGAATTTTTAACTTGCTTGGATCAAAACATGGACCATTCGAATCTACTCATGGTAACAATCGACATAGTAGAATTGTTTCCTAGCATCCCACACAACACGGGGATGGAATGGTTCAGTGAAATGTTATGTAGAGAATCCAAGTTAAGTAATGGTTTGGTAAATTTAGTCATAGAATTCATGACCATGGTTCTATCCAACAACTTCATCTATTTCAATGGCGAATTTTTCGTCAAAAAAGCGGGGTTGCCATGGGGGCGCCTTGCGCTAGTGCTTATGCTAATATAGTGTTACATAAGTGGGAAACTGAATACATTCACTCTACCAGTTGGAAACAGCATATTAAATTTTATAAAAGATACCTTGACGATATCTGTATTCTTTGGGAGGGCACGGAAGAACAATTCCTCCTTTTTATAGATTACTTGAATAACACGACTAGTTTCCTTAAATTCACTTATGATATTAGCAACACAACTCTTCAATATTCGGATATTTGTTTGATAAAAAATCCAAATCACACAGGTTTCCGTTCAAAGGTGCACAGAAAAGGAACATACTCTAACTCTTTCCTCCATTTCGATAGTGGACACCCTCTGCACATAAAGAAAGGCATTATTAAGGGACAACTAGTAAGAGCCTGCAGAATGTGTAGCACCACTGACTACTTTCAGGAAGAGGTAGAGTTTCTTAGGTCCCTATTTTTGGATAGAGGCTATCCACCTGCTTTTTTTCAGAGCATCCTTAGTGAGATTCTTATCAAAAGGGAACAGTGTTTTCCACCACTATTAGGTGCAGGAGCACCATTCCCTAGAACTCAAGCACAGATAGACCAGAACAGTTCCAAGAGTTTTGTTTACACCTATTCAGCTGACGCTGGTTTTATAGAAAGGACTATGAAGGTTTTCTGGCCCGTGGTCACCTCGCATGAGGAATTTAGTAATTTGTTTCCTTCTCACATTTCCTTTATTAGAAAAAGGAACACTAATTTGAAGGGCATTTTTGAGCATAACACGAATATGAAGGACAGGCTAGAACATTCCAGCTGTCACAAAAGGAAGGGAACATTCAAATGTGGCAGATGTCATCAATGTCCTTTCATTGCCAACACCCACAAAGTGCACGTCTCTACTCGTAACATCACTTTAACAGCTAGTGATTATTACTCTTGTTATTCTTCAGGCGTGGTATACCTAGGTTTTTGTGAGGGTTATACATCTTTTTATGTGGGCAAAACAGAAAGGGCTTTGAAACGAAGGATATATGAACATTGTTATGACATCAAAAGCAAAAAAGATACCAATGCCTTTTTCAAGCATTCCTTGGTATGTCCTAACATGTCCATTCGTTTCTTTGTCCTTGAAAAAGTTTCTCCAGACCAGAGGGGAGGTGATTGGGAAACAACACTTTCTTCAAGAGAATTGTTCTGGCAATTGAGATTGAATGCGACAAGATTCCCAGGCTTAAACGACAGCTTAAGTTTAGCCAGCATTCTAAAAGCTAGAAGCAATGTTCTTTGAATTTTATTTCATTCCTCTAGCTTTTCTTTTGTTTACCTTTTCCATCCCCCCCCTCCTTCTCTCCCTCCCCCCCCCCCTTCCTTCCGTACTCCCTCCCACTTGTCACTCCTCTTTGGTCTGAGACAACACTTTCGGATGTTTGTTTACCTTTTTTCTTTCCTTTTCCCTTCCTGTATTCAGCTGGCACCTTAGACAAGTCTTGGCGACGGTGCTCAAAATGTTTGCTTTATCTATCTAACCATTTAGTTTGAGTTTTAAGCAGCTCCGATAGGGTAACACATTGGGCTGATATTAATTGTATATATTTTAAATTAGATATTTTCAAGCTTTAGTTGGCAGTATTTTTATTGCTGGTTCTGAAAAATGCATTTTCAACAATATCTGGTTTTTATTTTAAGAGTCATTGGTATTTACACTGTCACAGTTTTTAATTCAATCTAAATTAAAAGTTTTGTATTAATTTACAATAAGGTTTTTTAACACAAGTCTATGTGCATATTTTTTAAATTCATTTAATGGATGTTAACATAATTAATCAATGTTATTAAGTAATTAACCTATGGTTGAGAGCCAAGCACTTTAAATACACTATGTGTAAGTATTATTCGTTACACTTGATAAAGCCTGGTAATACCAGGCGAAAGCGCTTGTGGTGTTGATTTTGTACATTAAATACGTTGTCTTTGGATTATTCTTGGTTTCGTTTTTTCCAACTTTATTGACGATTTTGGTTAGCTGGAGTACGCAGCAGCAAAAGTTTGCATTGCAGTTTTAGCGGCTGGACAGTGGTTAATCCGAGGAAGATACCTTCTGCATCTTGTTTATGCCTTTCACTTATGCTTACTACATTGGTCATAAAATTGTGCAGGGTTGTTTAGTCCCTGAAGTCTGCACAGTTAGTAGCAAATGACATAATTCTTAATGCCAGTTCCGTGCATTTTAGACTATTATTATTATTATTAATCATCATCATTAACATTTTATTAACATTGTTCAAGAAAAGTCTGCTCTAATGGGTGATGATTACTACAAATATGTTTTCAATTACCTTCATGATTATTTCATCCAGACAACAAACACCTGAGATCATTTTAATTTACAGCAGTGCTAATATGACTGAATATTTCACAGAGGGCAGGTACAGAGCAAAAGAAATATTTTGCTATCCCTGCATAAACACAGAAATTGTTTAATATCTAATATTGTGTATCATAAATATATACTAATGCTCAAAGTATAAACTTTACATCTATTCAAGGGGATATTGTGTCCAATGATATAAACTCCAGGTTACCACAAGCATGCTATAATGACAGCACATGAAACATATGCCATTTAAGTATTAAGGAGGAAGGTATGCAACTTTACACTTTACTATTTGTCTGTTAACTGGATTAGTGAAGTTTTAAAGATTTACTTTTCCAATCTATAATTTCATCCTCAGTAAACCTGAAGACTCCTACCATGCTTTCAGAATCCTCCCTGTAGTTGCCCTGTCCTGCACAGTGTCTTCATTTAGGTGTTTTCTTTTTTTTTTTTTTTAATGAAGGTTAACATTAGCTGATATTTTTTGAATGGGAGAGTGAAACTTTATTCTAAAGGCAAGGAAGATAATAAATAGGTATTATTGCCAATAAAGATGTAAAAGTCTATTGCGATAGTCTCTTTGTAGGTGTTCCAGAAGTTATCTGGTAGATATTGCAATTCAGACAGGAAATGGTCGTGTGGCTAAAAAGCTGGATGGTTCAGTGGTGCAGCGGTTGCATTGTTGCTTCACAGCAAGAGGTTCTGCCGTTTGATTCTCAGCGGGGTGCCTTCTGTGTGGAGTCTGCATGTCCTCCCTGCATGCATGTGGGTTTTCTCCAGGTGCTCAGTTTTCTCCCATGTTACAAAGACATGCATCTGGAATGCTTCTCCCTGGGCCTCTGCTAAAAACTGGCTTAGTTCCAAGTAGGACTTTCCCATGAAACAAATGTTAAATAAAATAAAGTCTCCTCCCAAGAGATAATGTGAGACAGAGAACAAAAACAGTTCATTAAGCTATCTGGAAATTCAAGTGTCCATGCCTATAAACTTATTTGTTCACAAAACATACTGCCCTCTTCATGCAGAACAGGGTATTTTGTTAAGAACATCCATATATGGACATTATTCTCACAGAATTTCAGAACAACTGAGGTGTAAAGAGGTAACAATAATGTGTTCTACATTCAGTCCCTTTCTTGCTACAGTGGTGAATGTGATCCACTGCCTAAGGGAAGATGCATAGGTTCATAGTTTCATGAGTAGGTACTAGGCTATCAGCCCAAGGGCCTACGCAAACCTAGCCATCAAGTTTCCCTGGCTTCTACCCAGGCCCATTAGTATGGTATCCAATTTAACCATTGATGAAAAGTATTACAACTATCTATTTGTACCCAAACCAAAAACTCCTATTTTATTTGGTATACCCAAGGTTCATAAAGGGGTTGATCCCTTGAAATTTCACCCCATTGTTGCAGGGGCAGGGAGCATAACAGAACCTCTGAGCAAATTTGTGGATTTCCATCTGAAAAATTATGTCTCCAGATTAACTTTTGTATGTAAAGACTCTTGGGAATTTTTAACTTGCTTGGATCAAAACATGGACCATTCGAATCTACTCATGGTAACAATCGACATAGTAGAATTGTTTCCTAGCATCCCACACAACACGGGGATGGAATGGTTCAGTGAAATGTTATGTAGAGAATCCAAGTTAAGTAATGGTTTGGTAAATTTAGTCATAGAATTCATGACCATGGTTCTATCCAACAACTTCATCTATTTCAATGGCGAATTTTTTCGTCAAAAAAGCGGGGTTGCCATGGGGGCGCCTTGCGCTAGTGCTTATGCTAATATAGTGTTACATATGTGGGAGACTGAATACATTCACTCTACCAGTTGGAAACAGCATATTAAATTTTATAAAAGATACCTTGACAATATCTGTATTCTTTGGGAGGGCACGGAAGAACAATTCCTCCTTTTTATAGATTACTTGAACAGCACGACTAGTTTCCTTAAATTCACTTACGATATTAGCAACACAACTCTTCAATATTTGGATATTTGTTTGATAAAAAATCCAAATCACACAGGTTTCCGTTCAAAGGTGCACAGAAAAGGAACATACTCTAACTCTTTCCTCCATTTCGATAGTGGACACCCTCTGCACATAAAGAAAGGCATTATTAAGGGACAAATAGTAAGAGCCTGCAGAATGTGTAGCACCACTGACTACTTTCAGGAAGAGGTAGAGTTTCTTAGGTCCCTATTTTTGGATAGAGGCTATCCACCTGCTTTTTTTCAGAGCATCCTTAGTGAGATTCTTATCAAAAGGGAACAGTGTTTTCCACCACTATTAGGTGCAGGAGCACCATTCCCTAGAACTCAAGCACAGATAGACCAGAACAGTTCCAAGAGTTTTGTTTACACCTATTCAGCTGACGCTGGTTTTATAGAAAGGACTATGAAGGTTTTCTGGCCCGTGGTCACCTCGCATGAGGAATTTAGTAATTTGTTTCCTTCTCACATTTCCTTTATTAGAAAAAGGAACACTAATTTGAAGGGCATTTTTGAGCATAACACGAATATGAAGGACAGGCTAGAACATTCCAGCTGTCACAAAAGGAAGGGAACATTCAAATGTGGCAGATGTCATCAATGTCCTTTCATTGCCAACACCCACAAAGTGCACGTCTCTACTCGTAACATCACTTTAACAGCTAGTGATTATTACTCTTGTTATTCTTCAGGCGTGGTATACCTAGGTTTTTGTGAGGGTTATACATCTTTTTATGTGGGCAAAACAGAAAGGGCTTTGAAACGAAGGATATATGAACATTGTTATGACATCAAAAGCAAAAAAGATACCAATGCCTTTTTCAAGCATTCCTTGGTATGTCCTAACATGTCCATTCGTTTCTTTGTCCTTGAAAAAGTTTCTCCAGACCAGAGGGGAGGTGATTGGGAAACAACACTTTCTTCAAGAGAATTGTTCTGGCAATTGAGATTGAATGCGACAAGATTCCCAGGCTTAAACGACAGCTTAAGTTTAGCCAGCATTCTAAAAGCTAGAAGCAATGTTCTTTGAATTTTATTTCATTCCGCTAGCTTTTCTTTTGTTTACCTTTTCCATCCCCCCCTCCTTCTCTCCCTCCCCCCCTTCCCTCCGTACTCCCTCCCACTTGTCACTCCTCGCTGGTCTGAGACAGCACTTTTGGATGTTTGTTCACCTTTTTTCTTTCCTTTTCCCTTCCTGTATTCAGCTGGCACCTTAGACAAGTTTTGGCAATGGTGCTTTAAATATTTGCTTTATCTATCTATTTATTTAGTTTTGAGTTTTAAGCAGCTCCCACATGGTAACACACTGGGCTGATATTAATTGCATACATTTTAAATTAGATACATTCAAGCTCTAGTTGACAGTATTTTTATTGCTGGTTTTGAAAAATGCATTTTCAACAATATTTGTTTATTATTTTTAAGAGTCATTGGTATTTACACTGTCACAGTTTTTAATTCAATCTAAATTAAAAGTTTTGTATTAATTCATAACAAGATTTTCTTAATATAAGTCTATGTACATATTTTTTTAAATTCATTTAATGGATGTTAACATAATTAATTAATGTTATTAAGTAATTAACCTATGGTTGAGAGCCAAGCACTTTAAATACACTATGTGAAAGTATTATTCGTTACACTTGATAAAGCCTGGTAATACCAGGCGAAAGCGCTTGTGGTATTGGTTTTGTCCATTAAACACGTTGTCTTTGGATTATTCTTGGTTTCATTTTTTCCAACTTTATTGACGATTTTGGTTAGCTGGAGTACTCATCAGCAAAAGTTTGTACTGCATTTTTAGCGGCTGGACAGTTGTTAATCCGAGGAAGGTACCTTCTGCATCTTGTTTATGCCTTTCACTTATGCTTACTACATTGGTCATAAAATTGTGCAGGGTTGTTTAGTCCCTGAAGTCTGCACAGTTAGTAGCAAATGACATCATTCTTAATGCCAGTTCCGTGCATTTTAGACTATTATTATTATTATTAATCATCATCATTAACATTTTATTAACATTGTTCAAGAAAAGTCTGCTCTAATGGGTGATGATTACTACAAATATGTTTTCAATTACCTTCATGATTATTTCATCCAGACAACAAACACCTGAGATCATTTTAATTTACAGCAGTGCTAATATGACTGAATATTTCACAAAGGGCAGGTACAGAGCAAAAGAAATATTTTGCTATCCCTGCATAAACACAGAAATTGTTTAATATCTAATATTGTGTATCATAAATATATACTAATGCTCATAGTATAAACTTTACATCTATTCAAGGGGATATTGTGTCCAATGATATAAACTCCAGGTTACCACAAGCATGCTATAATGACAGCACATGAAACATATGCCATTTAAGTATTAAGGAGGAAGGTATGCAACTTTACACTTTACTATTTGTCTGTTAACTGGATTAGTGAAGTTTTAAAGATTTACTTTTCCAATCTATAATTTCATCCTCAGTAAACCTGAAGACTCCTACCATGCTTTCAGAATCCTCCCTGTAGTTGCCCTGTCCTGCACAGTGTCTTCATTTAGGTGTTTTCTTTTTTTTTTTTTTTTTTAATGAAGGTTAACATTAGCTGATATTTTTTGAATGGGAGAGTGAAACTTTATTCTAAAGGCAAGGAAGATAATAAATAGGTATTATTGCCAATAAAGATGTAAAAGTCTATTGCGATAGTCTCTATGTAGGTGTTCCAGAAGTTATCTGGTAGATATTGCAATTCAGACAGGAAATGGTCTTGTGGCTAAAAAGCTGGATGGTTCAGTGGTGCAGCGGTTGCATTGTTGCTTCACAGCAAGAGGTTCTGCCGTTTGATTCTCAGCTGGGGTGCCTTCTGTGTGGAGTCTGCATGTCCTCCCTGCATGCATGTGGGTTTTCTCCAGGTGCTCCAGTTTTCTCCCATGTTACAAAGACATGCATCTGGAATGCTTCTCCCTGGGCCTCTGCTAAAAACTGGCTTAGTTCCAAGTAGGACTTTCCCATGAAACAAATGTTAAATAAAAATAAAGTCTCCTCCCAAGAGATAATGTGAGACAGAGAACAAAAACAGTTCATTAAGCTATCTGGAAATTCAAGTGTCCATGCCTATAAACTTATTTGTTCACAAAACATACTGCCCTCTTCATGCAGAACAGGGTATTTTGTTAAGAACATCCATATATGGACATTATTCTCACAGAATTTCAGAACAACTGAGGTGTAAAGAGGTAACAATAATGTGTTCTACATTCAGTCCCTTTCTTGCTACAGTGGTGAATGTGATCCACTGCCTAAGGGAAGATGCATAGGTTCATAGTTTCATGAGTAAGTACTAGGCTATCAGCCCAAGGGCCTACGTAAACCTAGCCATCAAGTTTCCCTGGCTTCTACCCAGGCCCATTAGTATGGTATCCAATTTAACTACTTCCCCCTCGTATAATAGGACAAAAGAATAATTTGTTTCACAGATGTAGTTATGCTGCTTTTTCAGACACTGAAAGCCAGACCATTGTAGTCATTACAGAAATTAATTATATCCATCTTCTAATGGCCTAATGATGTATTTATTGTACAGAAGACAATAATCTAAGTTAGCAATCATTAAAAAAAAGTGATTATTTACAGAATGATGATTTCAACTAAGGCATCTGAATAAAAGTTTCTAAAAAGTATAGTACTGAGTACTGATCCCATGTGGCACCCTGCTGGTGACTGTATAAATAATATATCCATAATGTATTATTGTCATCTATCGTTATCTTCCCTAACAGTTGTTGCTCTGCAAATTAAACTGTCACACTATTTGAATTGTACAAATAGCAAAGACTTGCAACTATCTGTTCAAAACTTGTAAATTCCTAAATGGTCTGGGTGTGTCTGAAACTGGTCTGTGGACCAGCCCACCTACTGGATCAACAAAGTTAACAGATGCACAGATAAGCTTGTAACTGTTTACTATCTTTCACAAATACACAAAAAATAGAACACCCACCAGTGAGACCTATAGGATCTGGCTTAAAAGGACTATTGAAAAGGATAGACAATATTGGTTCTTATCTGAAGTAAGTATTTTCCTGAAATAAACAGATAATCTGTGTAAAGTAGACATAGTGAGATGGTTGGAGTCACAAATGAGTTATAGTAGATGGACATAGGATTGTAATGACAACACAGACCAATGTGAAGTACAGGCAGCAGGAGAAAATGTATTGCTTGAGAAAGAATTAAAATTAACTTGTATTTGCCTTATTATTCAGTCAAGTATACCTTTTAATATATGGTTGGTAGTAATTTAGCTTACAATAAAAGGTACAGCTAAGGGGGCACATTATGTTCCCCTAATTTGCTAATCTGACAGTGCAAAATGGGAAGAAGCATAACGTTATGTAACTGATGTCATGAAATTCTGCTCTCCTATGAAAGGTGTACAAATAACTCATTATTTATTCTCATTATTTATTGTAAAACTGAGTAGAGCTAGACATTTTGTTGACAATTTAAATACTGAATAACCTGGACCTGTAGATTTTTGATACAGCAGGAATTTTTGTTTTTATTTGACATTGCATAGAATTGTTGAAACTGTTATTTTTTGGGGCTACATAGAAAGAGTATAATAGAAGATTCCTTCTGACAGTTTTCATTTAGCAGACTGTCTTCATATCTTAGACATTCCCACTTCAGTTCCTCTTTTAGCTCTTTTTTATAGGTTCATAGGTAGATGCTAGGCTAACTGCCCTGAAGGGTCATTTTAAGGCTAACCCATAACCTGATGTTACAAACTCGGTACCTTGTGTTTGTGAGATGAAGACCATAACCATTATGCTAAACCCACCCCATATTTTTTTTTTTCTGTACTTTGCAGATATCCCCTCTCCACTCTGCCTCCCTAGCTCTAGCTACAGCTTACACTCCCTTTGCTTGTTGCTTCACTGTCAGTCAATGAATAACAACATATTTTCCTGGAATTCTGGTAGACCTTGTCATCATTTCCTTCCTACCTTGCATATACTTCTTTGCTCATCCTGGGACTCCTGTTCTCACTGCCACTTAAAGTTTGCACAATTTGCCTGTGCATTATCCTGTTTTAGCCTCTTCCAATATAATGCTTTGGGATAAACCAAATAATTTTTAGTATCTGCAGTGTTGTCATCCTCAGGATCACATATACCTCCCAAATGAAGTACGCATTCCTCCATCTCATATGCATCCTCCTTAACAAAGTATTTATTTTTCCATCTTCATAGCTGTCTGTTTATTCTATGCCTCAGATGTTTGCACTTTCTTTTTTACGATCTCTTTGAATGTTTGTTATGCTTTTATCTCCAAGAACTACAAACCATTATTTTCCAGTTCTTCTTCCATTCTCCTCTTATCCATATCACCACAATTATTTTCTGCCTTCTGCTTGTTAAACTCCAACCGATTCCTGTCAACACTTGTAAAAATGATATCTAATGTCACAGTTAATGCTGCCAGTATGTCTGTCAAATATATGCAACACCACATTCAGAGCCCATTTATATTCAATAGAATAATTATGCAGTCTTGCACAAAGATCCTAAAATATGTGCTCCTATTTAACTATCCCTTCATTAGCCTTCTGGGTTTATCAGTCACTTTTTCTATTGACAGCAAAAAGAAAATCAGGGACAGGTATTGTGACCATCCATGTCTTGTTTCCTTCTTTGTTTGTGCTTCCTTGCTGATGAAAAATATACCAGAAGTCTAGTCCTTGTGTCATAGTACAATGCCCTAGCTCTCAGAAGTCTTCTGTATAACTCCACTCTTAGAAAGACCCTCTTAGAAAGTCATACTCTTCTAAATCAAATGCCTTTTTAATATCATGTAGTACCACAACAATCTTTTTACAACCTTTTCTTTCTAGCATGTGCATGAACCCCATCAGATTGTACCAGTTATCAACTGACACCTCTTCCTTACAAACCTCATCTATCCATTTCTTTCAGATAATTTGTTGTTCCAAACTTTTTCCCAACATATTTACCTTAATGTATATACATGCATTAAAGATATCAGTGTAGAATTACTCAGATTGCAGTTTGCCAATCCCCTTTTTCAATACTAACATAGCCGCTACTACCACAACTACTACTTCAACTCCTACTACCATTACTACTACTGCTACTGCTACTACTACTAGTACTACTGCTGCTACCACTACTGCTAATACTATAAGTGTTTTTACTACTACTGCTGCTGCTAGTATTATTAATATTACTGCTACTACTACTACTGCTGCTGTTACTGGTACTGCTATGACTACTACTACTACTGCTACTGCTTCTACTACTGCTGCTGCTATTACAAGTATTACTACCGTTTCTACTACTGCTACTGCTACTAGTACTACTGCTGCTACTACTACTGTTACTACTACTGCTACTACTACTAGTACTACTGCTACTACCACTACTGCTAATGCTATAAGTGTTTTACTACTGCTGCTGCTAGTACTATTAATAGTACTGCTGCTACTACTACTACTACTACTGCTGTTACTGGTACTGCTATGACTAGTACTACTACTACTACTACTGCTACTGCTTCTACTACTACTGCTGCTATTAAAAGTATTACTACCATTTCTACTATTACTGTTACTACTACTGCTACTATTGTTATTACTTCTGCTGCTGCTACTACTGCACTCATGTTTCCTCCTTAAGGCTTTACAGTATCTCACCAGTCTATGTCTTACTCACTGTTTTACTCAGTCCTTCAGTTGCATGTTCTGCCTTCTATCTCTTAGTTTTCATGCTGCATATTTTTTGTGGTCTCTAATTGACTCCACAATGTGACATTTCTCTCTCATTTCCATATCACTCTGGTAAGTTTCAAAAACCCCAGTTCCCATCTTAAATTTACCTCATCCTCACAGTTCTCTTTCTTTCTTTTATTTTATTTTTAGTCACTTTTTTCATTAATTTGCACCTCTTTAACCAGGTTTTCTGGTGCCAGAGCGCACAGCAGCACACCATTTAAATTGATTTCTACCCTCTGTCCCATAACTTTCTTTCTAACTACTTCATGTATCTTCCTCCATTGCTGTTTTTTGTTGTTCTCTCCTTCTACAGCTAGACAAGGACCACACCTCCCTCTTTGGCATTAATGACCCTATGTCTAACACGTTCTTCTCACACACAGCTCAACTGCTGTACCAGGACATATTTTATACCTTTAATCAGCCTTCCTCTTTGCAGTCTGTTACCTGCTCTTTCTTCCCTCTCCTGCTTGAGCTGTTTATATTTGCACTGTCTTCTCGTCTATTTCAACTCTTTCCCAGCCATTCTCTTTTACTTTTTTGATCGATGTGACATGAATTTTTTCCTGTTTTTGCAACTTCTCTCATATGACCCTTCCCAACCCCCATGCTGCTAACATTGTAGCACATATTAAAGAGTGACAGATGCTGTTCCTCCATTTTCGATCAATTATTTTGATATTACAGAGGTGAAGAGGGGATTACTGTTCACATATGTAAGACCAAGTGAATGAATGCCAAAGTTAGAGGAAACAGTCATTAGCAGCTTGCAACCTTAGTATGCTGAATAGACTACCAAACAACCCCTCTTTCAAATAATTCCATATTTGTAGATATGCATAGGTTCTCTATGATATACAGTGTACTTATTCATCACCAAGTTGATACTATAACTTTTAATACCGGGTGCCAGATGATGTATGCGGTGAAATATCCAAAGCTCCAGGAAATGCTACAAAAGCCCAGAGGTTCAAAATATCTGCATGGAAATATTTGCATAAATATATTTTTTTTACATTTCAGAGGGATTACACAAAATGTTTCCACAAGCGAGGATACATTTTGGCAATGAAAGCATAGTGCCAAGGAGGACTGGAGCTGCATATTTTGGAAATGTGAATCTATAGATTTCTTTAAGGAAGAAGGAAATAAGTTAATTCAGAAGGTACACAAATGGAGTGTCAGCTTACGGAGAGTGAGTTTTGCCTAAATTGGATGGAAGGGAGAGACTAAGTTAGGATTTAAATGTGGTAGTTACATCACTATTGAGAGCAGCAAAAAAAAAAAATGGAATAAAAAGGCGATAGAAGACAATGTACTCACCAACAATACAGGACGCTATAGCCATAATACCAGACCAGAGAAAATTAGAAATGGGAGATGGGAGAAATAAGAATAGATAAGCAAATGACATAAACCAAAATGGGAGCATTTGAAGGAAAGTGAAGCACTTAGAAAGTATAATAAAGTAAGCAGGATGGTAAATTCAACAAGGGAAAAGAAATTTAGGGTTATGTTTGGCAAAGGGTGAAGAGGACAATCTGAAAAGCTTAGTCTTGATATGAGGGCTGGGGTAAAAATAATGAGATGTTATAGCATCAGCCTTAGTAAGATGACAGAAATATTCCAATGTCTGGGTAATGCCAGCTGTTAAGGGGAAAATAATATGCATTGAGTTAAATAGAAAATACTGGCTGTCAAAATTAAAACTACATCATACATGAGGATTGCACAATAACCTGTAATGCTGTAAAATAAATAAAATAACCTTTAAAGAAAAAAAAAAAAATTTTATGGTTGTATTACTTGACACCTTAGCCCGTATGAATTTTTTAAACATTTCTATGGCTTTCTTGCTATCTGGTTCTATGGCATTAGTGTATCCTGTCAGCCTGCTTATATTATTTTGCAATATTGGACTTACAAAAATTAGATTATTATACTTCTGTATTTGCTGATGCTTTGCAGACATATTTTCTGGTATTAAAAAAGGCTTGCCATGAAGCAGAAGCCTTAGCATACCCATTTCCACCGACACAGTAGGCTTTTTTATTCTTAGACCTCTATACCACAGAACTTTTCCACTAGCAAGGTGTCAGCAACTATAAGAGTTTTTTTGGACAGAACTACATGCTGCTGTAGCAGTCTGGGGAACTGGCTAATGCTATCTAGCCATGTGCTGTCCTCAGTAATGCCAAAAGCTCCTGATTCATTCTGATGAGAAAATAAGTTTCATTGCTTGTGGAAAAAGTAAATACCATTAAAAAATGGTGGTTACCTATTCCCACTCTTATTGAAACAGTCACCATTCAGATATGTTCATTAAGACATAGTGGTAGGGAGGTGTTAGTTTGCATATTTATGTATGTATGTGCGATGTGCATGTGTGTGTGTGTGTGTGTGTGTGTGTGTGTGTGCGTGTGTGTGTGTGTGTTCATAGGTTCACATGTGTTTACTATGCTAGCAGCCACAACAGCCTTTTTCAGCCTACCCATGCATCCCAAATCTCTGACAAGTTCTGATACCATTGATAAATGTAAGCAGGGGCTTGGGAGATGAAACATTCACAAGCAGGAGCCTGGGAGATCAACCATTTACAGGCTGCCTGTGTCCATTAGAGATATAGGTGCCAAACCAGGGAGCAGTTTCCTGTTCCCCACCCAAATGTTCAAGTTGCACTTGAAATGGATTAGGGAGGAACTCTGCTTTACATGGATGGGGAGTCTGTAACAGAAATGGGGTAGTCTCTGGGATACATACCTGTCTCTCCAGCAGGTCTTATCACAGGTGAGGTTTATGTCTAGAGGGGAGAGATACAGACCATCCCTATCAAAGCAGTGTGGTCTGTTGACCATTTCCTTCCATATTGACAAATATTGCACCCCTTTAGAATGACACCAGAAACTAAGCCAATTATTAAAGTCAGTCATCTTTTGTTTTGTTTTTTGGATATGCAGGAGGTCCATCAGAGTGTGGATTGACAATGCCCTGTATGCCAGTCATAGATCTCCTCTCAAAAGCCTGTAAGAGACAAAATATGTGATAGAGCCTTGAGGCGGTCTGCAAATGGCATTTTGCTTATACCCTGTATTCCTTTTGTGAGAATCCTCTGGGGACCTTCAACTTGTTGGATATGCCTGGTTGGGTAGACATCAAAGGCAAAGGAGGCATTGTACACAATGATAGGTCAGATGAATGCTGACTTCAGTGGAAAAATGACTGCCTTGGACTTAGATGCCATACCTTTGTTTATAAGTTGTGGAAAACAGAATGATTTCATCATTACTGTAGACACATGATGGTCAAAGGATAGATTACTGTCTATGTGTGTCCCTAAGCCCCTGACTACTGGGTCAACTCTAAGGGGTGTGTTGTCAATATGATAGTTACCAGGAGTGGATGAATTCCCAAGCAATACTATTATGCACTTCTTGGCATTTACTTTTAGTCCATGACTCTTGACACCGGTTGTTTGTCTGTGTCAGCCCTTCCTGGAGAACATTTGTTTCAGTATGGGATTCAATGACAGATCGTAATTTGTAATTATCTGTAAATTTAGTCTGCCAGAGACTATTGGTATTGGCCTTGACTTCAGAGAAGTAAATGCCAAAAAGGAGAGGTCCAAGAATTGATCCCTGAGGGGCTCCACTTGTGACTTGCCTCGTTGTAGAAGTGGACTCCCCCTATTCCTTCTCTCTTTGTCTTTGAGCCAGTTGGCTATCCACTGGGGGTCCATTGAGATTTCATACTTTTGTTCTTGAGTTTCAACAATGCCCAAGTAGATGAATTGTGCCAAAAATGCCAAGCAGTGTGAACCATTTTACCCTCATCCATTGCTTTGGTGATGTTCTCAAAGAAACACACCAGGCTGAGTAGTCATGATCTGCCCTTGAGAAAACCAAACTGGGTTGGGTCCAGTGTCTGGAGGTTTAATATATCATTATTGATCATTTCCATGATAATTCATTCCATGGCTTAACATATAAGACTAGTGAGACTTATGGGGTCTGTAGTTTTCAGGCTCTGTAGATGGCCCACCTTTGTGCAGAGGTATGATTACTGCTGTTCTTCATTCATGAGGCACAAAGCCTGTTTGGAGGCAACATTAAAATAGCAATTCCAGAGGGAATCATAGGTCATGTTTCATGCTATTTAGAATTGTCTGGGCCCATTGATGCAATGTTCTTGGCCTTAGAGATAGTGGGTCTATACTATAACAATGAATGCTTAAAAAAGTGAATGCTGTATAATCGACCCCCAAAAATTGAAAACACAAAATTCTGAACAAATGCAGCAGTGATTTTTTTCCCAGGGAAAAAAAATCACTGGTCTGCAAAATAAATAAATAAATAAATAAAACCAAACACAACATAAAATCTTCCGCCACATCTTTTCTACTTAAATATACCAACTGCGAGATCGCACCACAGTGGAGGAAATGGCAAAGTCCCAAAAACGGCCCAGTGATTTTTTTTCCTAGGAAAAAAATCGCTGTTTCGTGTCTTCGGGATTTTTTCCATTTCAACATTTGGCTGCCGATTAAACAGCATTCACTATATTAAGCATTCGCTTACTTACTAGGGAATCGTGACAGCAGGGGGAGTTATATTTGATGGTGTTTCCTGAGGGAAGATTAAGCGGGAGAGAGAGATAAAGTTGGAGCTGAATTTGTCAGCAAGTAGTTTTGATATGTATTCTGGCTCAGTATAGGTGACTCCATTTACAATGAGCTTTGCACACAATTGTGCATTGCCTTTGAGGTTGCCGACATAGCAAAATAATGTCTTGTGGTTGTCCTTTGTCTGAGAGGCCAAATGCACCTCCTAATTTTTGCCAGAATTTTCTTCTTTCTGTTATACATCCTATTGATTTTGTGATTCTACAAGGGTGGCTTGTTTTTTGAGTTAATTCTGTACTTGTTCCTGGTGTTTACAGCTGCCTCTATGCAGCTATTAAAATGCTTGTACAGTGTTTCTGTGAACAGTTCTGCATAGGCAGCAGTGTCCTCAGGGTTTATGGGGCCTTGAAATTTTGCCAGGTTATCACTTAACAGGAGGAAGTTAGCCTTGGAGTAGCTCCTCAATATTCCAGGTTTAGCTGGGGCTCCAGGTTTTATTTTTACTTCAAAGAAGACCATTTTATGATCTGAGCTTACCAGGGAAGACACTACCATAGGGAGTGTGTAGCACTCACCAATATTAGTGAGGACCAGATCCAGTATGGTTGCACCCCTGGTTGGTATAGTGACAATCTGGTCCAGGGAGATAATGTTTACAAAATCCAGGAATCTCTGTGCTTGTACATTTGGTGTAATATTGGCTTCCCAGTTAATAGTGGGGTAGTTAAAGTTGCCCATGAATATGGTATTGAGTTGGATGTTGAGTGTTTCAAATAAGTTTAAATAAATGACATGGATTTCCTGGGTCATAGAGGGGGACCTATAGTTTGCAAGGTTATGTTTTTGTATTTTGCCTGTAGTGATTTGAACATGGAGCAGCTCCAGTGCACTGTCCTGTTTGACCAACATTGAGTATATTTATTTTTATGTAAATCAAGACACCTGAACTTTTAGTCCCTGTTTGTGTAGTTGCTGGTCTAAATGAGTGGAAGGCATTATAACGTTACACTGTTGTTGTGCTCTCCGTGCCTTTAAACCATGTCTCAGTGACCACACCTATGTCAGCATTCTCTAGGGTGAAAAGAGCTTTTAGGGAGGTTTTTTTTTTTTTTTTGGTTAAGACTCCTAACATTGAGCAGTAATACCTTTAGATTTTCTTGCTTTTCATTTGCTCTATCAGAAGTACTTTCAGTTCAGCATTGCCTAAAAATGGCATTATGGGGGTAGACAGTGTTTAAGCTAATATTCAAAAGCCTAGAAGGGAGCGATACAGACCATCCCTATCAAAGCAGTGTGGTCTGTTGACCATTTCCTTCCATATTGACAAATATTGCACCCCTTTAGAATGATACCAGAAACTAAGCCAATTATTAAAGTCAGTCATCCTTTGCTCGTATTGTGGCATCATCCTTGGAGAAGGTAAACTGCAGCTTAATGCTAGGCTCATAACAGCCTGAAACACATATTCCAAGAGCTCCATGATGTCTCTCTTCATATAGTCTAGGGAGGTAAGTCTCAGGTCATTTACACCCACATGGACTATGACTGAGTAATACTGGTACTGGTGGTCCAGTGACCTGAGTACATGCATAATGTGGCAGATCCTAACTCCTGTTAAACAAATGAATGTGACTTCCTCCTTACTCAGCCTGGTGAGAGAGACATCAGTGTGTCTTATGATGAGTCTAGAATGACCAGAATTTTGTATTGGGCAGTGGCTCGCTTGCCTTATGGACTTAGAAGGAGAGGCTCCATGAGATGTGGGTGTTGTTTTGAAAGAGTGCATTTGAGGCTGCCGAGGGTATTTGTTACATGTACTTCATCTTGGAGGTCTTTGGGGTTTACAAAGGTTGTATTTAATATGTGGGTCTATACGTCTGCTTTGAATTATGTTTGGTGGGTGCAGCATGTGTACTAATGGCAACCTTATTGACATTAGGTCAACTTTTGTGTGAGATTTCTGCCTCCAATGACATTGTGACATTGTATAAATACATCTCTTATGTACCATATCAGTTTGTTTGAGAATTAACTGGTTGTCAGTAAATATGAGGCAATTTCTACATTGCCTCATATGCCCATATCCACCAAACTGGCAAAAGAGTTAGTGAGAAAGTTGATATCCATGACAACAGGTCCTTTTTTATTGATTAGATAGTTGCAGTGAGTATATAAAGCAATGTAAGAAGTATCTGCTTTGCAACTTTGGGGATTTTGTCACTACAAACTAGCTGTCCTGTGTGCAACCACATATCGGTGAAATTTCAATTGTGCTTTTACAAGAAAAATGGCACTCAGTGTGCTGTGTCTGCACAGGGCACTCTCAAACACTTGAGAGGAAACTAATACGTACACCCTGAAAATTTAAGGATGAAGCATTTAGGCCTTATTTAGGCAGATAATCTGATGTTAGAAACAGATCAAGTAGTACTTACTGAGAACAACGATTTAGCTTGTGATGAATGATGAAAAGAGGGGAGTTGCATGAATGGCTACTGCCTAGCTAGTGCTAGTGCTGGTCTCACCACAGCTTCACTCTCCTGGGATAAAATCTTCCTTTGCTTCTTTTCTTACCAGCAACAAAACAGTAGCACCAGTCCCAAGATGAGAAGCAGTTCACAGCCTGTTTGCTGATCCACAGTCTTGCCTCAGATAATGCAAGATAGGCTTGTTGTAGGCTTTTCCTGGTAGATGCCTTGAATAACAGCCAGATTAATCAGGAACATCAAGCACAGACACTCAACTGCCCAAGTAGAAACAGTCATGAATCAATGCACCCTGCTCCTTCTCTCACCAGGAGCAGAATATAAGCACAAATTCCAAGCGGTCACCTGTGAAGCAATTATTAGGCTTCCTGGTGATCAACAGTCTCCAGGAAATAATGTGCCTGAGCTCCTTCTATCACCAGGAGAAAACAGAAGCATTAATCCTAAAATGTCTACTGGGAGACAGAATATGGGTTCTCCAATAAATGGTGGTCTTGCAATAGATGTTTAAATGTAAGATGAAAAAAATGTGTTAATATCCTAAGTACTGCAGTGTGCACTAAGCAGTTAGATATGAAAAAGGGGGTAACTTAAGCTTTATCTGGCTAAGTGGAGAGTCTTTAATTTTAAAAGAGCAATTTAGATTGAAAGGGGGTGGGCACTTTGTATTCAAGATGTATGGAATACAGTGGTATGGCCAATAAATTTAAATGGTTGAAAGGAAGAGACTTCACAAAATAATAAGTTTGTGCTTACTCATAACAGCCAGTGAAATGGGAGAGGGAAGGAGATATGTGGTCAAATTAACATAAAGGGCAGGAAACTAGAAAAACAATTGTGTTTAAGAACAAAAGCAGAGTCAGAGAGGTAGAAAAAGTTTAAATAAATTCTGTGTGACTCACAAGAAACACAGCTGTGGTCTCTTTCTAAGTTTTAATATGCAATTAAAAGCAGAATACAAGTAAAACACAATGTAAAAATATTCACAGTGTACAAAATAAAAGAAGGCAATAAAGTAATACAAAATGCAAGAAAGCAAAAGCAAACTAACCTTTCCCATACAACACGTTGTGGCAGAGTCTGGGTGAGCTTTTCCAGTAAAGCTTTGAAATGTTTTATTTTACCCCTTAAATAAAAGGTTTATTTCCTAGCACCACCCCTCAGTTCACAGATAAGTAACCTTAATTGACCTGTTCTATCTTCTCTGTGACTCCTTAATTGACCTGTTCTAATTTCTATGTGACTCACAAGAGACACAGCTGTGGTCTCTTTCCAAGTCTTAATATGCATTTAAAAGCAAAATACAAGTAAAACGTGTGTGTGTGTGTGTGTGTGTGTGTGTGTGTGTGTGTGTGTGTGTGTGTGTGTGTGTGTGTGTGTGTGTCTGTCTGTCTGCCTGGGTGGTCACACTAGGGGGAATTAGGTAGGGAACCAAGGGTGTGAATGTGTGTGCACTTGTGTGTGTGTGAGTCTGTGTATGATGCATGTTATTAGTGGTTGTTTTTGATGGGGGCATGTTTGTTGATGGAGGGATGGATGAATGGATATGTGTGTACATTTGTGTGAAATGAAGTACTTTTGCCAAAGCCACCATCAGATCTGTGCTTCGGCCAAAGCCATTGTCGGGTCTGACAGCACTAGGGGCTAGGGTTAGAGTGTGAGTCACAGAAATGCTAATGGGCTGATAGTGAGTTTGTTCTTATTGTGGCAATAACCTTGTCAAAATAGGTTTTCTCACTATTATGAGTATGATAATTGTCATACCTGAGATAGGGAATTACTATGAGTGACAAGGCTCATTCTGAATCATAGGGATTGTTTTCATTATCTTACCATCTCCCCTCTCTCCCCTTATTTATTAATTTAATATTAGCATGACACAATGCTAGAAGAGACACTGTAACTGCAATAACGTGTCAGTATTTGCAGTAGATAGTTATTCAGTTTTTCTCCTGATCAGTTTATGTGCAGTCCTTGCTGATGCTATAATTCTTCAGTTTTCAGATCTGTTAGATCACTCTCTTATTTATTACACCAGTGGAGACTATCTCTTTATATTCCTCATTTTCTAATGCTCATGTGCAATGTGCACATTCAGTTACATCATAGGTTATACCTTCTTAAAGTGCCTACCTTCTTCTTTCTGCATTTTCTCACCTTCCTAATCCCCTTTTCCATTTTTTTGTAATTCAACTGTTTTATTTTTGATCCCTTTTTTATGTAGGCCATCGTATACTGTTGCAACCAACATTCTGTTTGTGTATAACCATGTATAACCTTGTCACCAACTATTGACATTTCTTTTAACATATCCAAATTTTCAGGTGATAATCAACACACTGATATGTTTCCAAAACATCCACCCCACAAGCGTTTAGCATTTATGATCTATTTTTTTGCTGCTCATTCTATGTTTTTTCATACAAAAGCTCCTTTTCCCCCTGTGCTTTACTGGTTAACAAGGGTTTGTTAAAGGGAGAAGTTAAAACAAAAAACAACACCCATTATACCCCCTTCATCTATCTGACTTCCTGGGAGTTCTCTCACCTTCTATATTTGACTCCCTTTTTCCTTAAACCTTTCATCATGTTTGCTGTTGTGTTCCCTTTTTTATGACTGGTTCATTGTCTAATAGTGTTTGCTAAAATGCAGAAAGAAATCGCACATGATTGTTCTCAGGCATGCTTCCTGTTAACCTTCATATCTCTCCTGCCCTTTAATTTCTCCTGTTTATAGCCCCTACACCTATTATCATCTTAATTCACAAACTACACCTAAATTGTGATAAGGAGATCATAACTGCTTTTCAGCGTCAGATACTAAATGTTTCCCCACTATTACAGTTCTATTTCTTTTTCTACTGTGTAACATACTCATTTTTAAATTTTAAATCTATTAACTAAGTTGAGCTACAAGGGTTATGTCACATTTTCAGAGGAGACCTAAAATATAGTTACTAAACTAAATATGACCTGTTATCATTATTTCGATCTTGTTTCTACTCTGTGCTTTCTTGATCTTGTTTCCTTATCTCTTCAGAACAGCCTGTCAACACAATCATGCCAGCCTTGTGTAGATGCCGCTCACCCTGTCCTGTTGCCTTCCACTTCACATTACTTATTGTTTTCTCTATATATATTCAGATTACTACCTAGATCATAGACCTAATGGAGATTATGCATTATTTATATCACAATGTCCTCCCAGTTTTTGTTAGAACATCTTCTATAGCTACAAACCTGTTTTTTTCTCTTTCTGCTTCTTTGGTTTCTTTCCTCTTCTCTCCTCCATCGTCATGCACAGTTGTCTTAGCCCAACTGCCATACCTCTCAACTTTTTAGCGCAAGAAATCTGGAGAAAGCCTAAAATAACGGGGGACAAAGGCCCACAAATAGGGACAGATTTTAAATTATGCTCTTACAAACTTAGAAATTTTCTGAAGAATGTGAAGTCTGAAACTCAAATGTATGTCATTATTTAGTGACTTCAGTCCTCACTGATTTGTAAGAAAACTATTTTATGAGGAACAAACCAAAATATGTGGCAAAGATCTGGACATTATGCAAAAATCTGGATAGCTGAGCGATATGCCAGCCACTAACCAGCAGTGTATGCCCTCAGCTTCTAATCTTGGGCGTTCCAAAGTTGCAGAGTACATTTCTCTATGTTCAGTATGCTGTTGGTCTTGGAATTTTACTCAGATCTTCATCCTATGTCTCCTATTTATCTTATTCTGCTGATTGTCTTGTTGGACATTAATCCCTCAGTCACTGTTCTCCTTTCTAATTTTGCCATATAATCCACTGCCTTGTTTTCCATTTTCTCCATGTGAGGTTTTCTAGAGGGTACCATTTGCTATGTAAATTTACTTGCCTGTTATTCCATTACCTTTATTTTTCTCACTAATTTGCTAACATCCATTTGAGGTCTCTGGCTACTGCTGCCAAGTAATGCTTCATCTTATCTATTGAAAACCCAAAGTACGCTTGGTTGTGCCATAATACTGCTAGCACTGTGAGACAGTCAATGTAGGATTAAACTCCTCTTCATCATGTCTGTCAAAAACACTCATCAAAACATATACATTCTTAACAGCTCTCAGAGGCAGCTAGGCTTCATAACTAATCTGTTCCCCTGCAGTTGCTCTCACTTAGCATCTAGTCCTGTTATTCATAAGAGTGGATGTAAGCTGGGATATGGTGGGTGCCTTGATTTCACTTATGTTTGTAGCCAGCTTCTGCACCCATTCACCATTTAGTACCATGTGATACAGTGAATACAGCTGTTTTCTAAACTGATTTTGTGGTATGAGGTAGCTGTTTGTACCAGCACTGTTTTGGTACTATACTATCAACAAATTATCTCTAATGCATCTAGTCAATTCAACTTATATTTTAAATGGGCTACATTCATATCTAGCAGTTCAGTCCTCTTCACATTTTCCTTCCAAAGTTTCTGTCCTTCTTTTTCACTGATGGCAGCTCACTTCTCTAGGCTTCAATCTATTTCTTTACTACATCTATGTTAACTATATTCACAGTCAACTTTTACACTGAGCCAGTTTTCCTGTAACTCTTTATTCCAGTTAAAGTTCCCATTTTCCACTTGCTTATTAACCCTCATTCATCCCTTCTCATTTTAATTTAAAGGGTTATGCCAACAAAAAAAAAAAAATCTGTCTTGTGGATAGAGTACCTTGCATCCAAGTCACAATCTTCATTATGCCACCCCTGTCCCCACCTAGAGATTCGTATTTTATAGCATTACCTACAACACAGGTCAAACATAAAAGTTCATCTTTTTCAAGCACTTTCAGGCTTCCACTGTGAAACAGCAGTTTTATCTGACATCTTCCAATGCTCATGACCTTTTCTTCCTGCCAAGATTTCCAGAAATGTCAAGTTGGAGGTTATTACTAATTATATAATGCTAAACATTACTGACCGAATCAGCAGAGGAGTCTCAGTGTTAAACAATTTCTTAGAAAATAGGCTTGGACAAAACTCCACAATGAACGTTCACTGCTGAAAATATTTTTTTTAATACAAAAGGAGAGCCTGGTAAAAAAGACTTAACAACAAGAAATGTATACATTTTCAATACATACTTTTCTACAAAATACTTCATTTTTGTTTTTTTTCCCTGCTCACTTATCAGACTTCAAAAAAAATAGAATTGGAGCAAAAAATGTGGAAGAAAAAGACAACGAAAAAGTTAAATGCTCAATAGAAATGCAACCCTAGTAGTAGTAAGTAGTCACCAGGAGTTGCATTAGCATGAGAAAGAAAAGTGCATGCATTTCATCTGCAGTGATGTGATTGGTCGGCTTTAATATCATGGCTGAAAAGTGTATGCTCAAGTATTGTCAAACATGATTAGAAACATTAAAAGGAAAGAAAGTGTTATCATGCAAGATATTATGTGTCTATGTGTCTGTACATCTATGCACATTTGTATGGTTAGTAGACATTTTAAATCATTTATTAAATTCTTATATAACTTTAATCTTTTGAATAATAAAAAATGTACTCCAGGAAATACTACACATCCTATATTGACTTATATATATATATATATATATATATATATATATATATATATATATATATATATATATATATATAGCTATAGACAGATATAGATATATAGACATAGATATATAGATATGTATAGATATATCTATATCTATTATCCATTTCTCTCTCTCTCTCTCTCATTTATGTATATATATATATATATATATATATATATATATATATATATATATATATATAAAACATCACAATAGTGGCAAATTAATATAAGGTATATGTTGGGAAGAGAAAATTATGATATTTGTTTTCTTTTATCACATTAAACATGTTCATAGTAAAAAAAACTGTTAAGTAAAACAAGAAAGGTAACTGCGGTAAAACATGACTGTCATACTTACACACACAGGCTTTAAGAAAATCATATTTTCCCAGCTTGCCTCTTCTTCAGATTACCTTTACATTCCCCTAATGCCCCAAATTGAGAATATGAAACTTTAATTTAACAGGCATAGGATAAGAAACTTCAGTTTAACAACCATATCAGTGAATATATATTTGAAGTCAGTAATGATGACTGTTATTTTCAAAATTAGTAAAAATGAAAATATAAAATTTACCTTTATATTCAGAGCTATAGGTAAGTCACCTGGTACCTGGCACCTGGACAGGGAAGTCTGGATCTACCTCAACTTGAAGTTGAGAACAAATGACAACAATGATATAAAAAGATAAAAAGGGTTTCTCAAAGTTGAGGAAAAAAAAAACCTCAGACACCTTGACTTGAAAGAGCTTATACAAATTTCTTGTCCTAGTTGCTAATGCAATGCAGTACTAAGCAATTTCACCACAGAAGACATAATATCAATCAGCTGCAGCATCTTAAATGGGGTCTATGTTTAGCTATCAAAAAAACATATCCTGAAATGGCTAAATATCATAGGTAAACATTTAAACTCTAAATTACTGAATTGATAGATAGATAGATAGATAGATAGATAGATAGATAGATAGATAGATAGATAGATAGATATGGCTGTTCTGCACCCGATCAAACAGATACAATACTGACACCCTGGAGAGTGATGTTAAAACATTAAATTAGCAAATATTAACACTTGCTCTGCATGTTACCAGGATTACCCCTTAGTGGAATAAACCACAGGCAAGTGTCATTGCAGGTGTTCAAGCCCACTTGCACCCCCTCACAACTCCTGTTAATTATATATACTTACTCTCGAATCTCACATTCTCACAGGAAAGGGAATATTCTACTATCCGAGAATTGTTGATCTCGCACACCTGTAAACCATCTGTCTACATTGACTCAATGGTGTCTACCAAACAGGAGTTTGCATTGTGTCTGTTCAATCAGGTGTAGGTCACACACACACACACACACACACACACACACACACACACACACACACACACACACATATATATATATATATATATATATATATATATATATATATATATATATATATAGAGAGAGAGAGAAAGATAGATATAAGCAAGACTATTCGACCCTAGACAGTTCGACCCCAGATGATACAACCCCAATGCAATTGTATACACTTTCATGTTTATATTTACATTTATTTGTCTATGGGAGTAGCTTGTGGACAGTTTAATCCCAGATGATTTGACCCCAGACTATTTGACTCCAATTATATAAAAAAAAGTTTTTAAAGTTTTATAAATGCATTTTATTGTTTAACATATTTATTTATTTATTTATTCCACATTTGTTAACTGGGTTAGTCTGGCTGGGCAGCATGCCCTTTTTTAGCAGAGACCCGAGGGGAAAAGCTCCACATTACATAATGTTAAAAAATTAAATGAGAATTAACATTTAGAGGAATGAACGCTTTGTCAATATACATAGCAAAAACTGAAAAAGAAAGCGACATATACATATTACAGACGTGCATATTAATGGCAAAGGTAATATAATACAATAATTGTGGAAATGTAGCTTAGAGAGAAGTTATGGAGGAAGGAGGTATGCATAACAGTCCTGCCATAATTAATCTAGAAAAGAAGACATAGGTTCTAGAGTAGTAGCAGTGTTAGCAGATCAGGTGTGATACATTGGGGGACAGTAAGTGTTAAATGAATTGAGTGGGCAGAAGGTATTGCTACACAGAAGAACAGGGGAATCATGTTTTTTTTTCCACTGGAATTTAATATATTATTTAACTTTTTTTATAAGTAAATGTTAATTTATTTAACATTTTATTTAATTTGCAAATATAATTAACTGTATTAATAACAGTTTTTAACTTAACTTTAAAAATCAATATTATTTAACATTGCAAACATTAATATTATTTTAAATTAACATTAATAATATTATTACATGTATTTCAAATGCAAATGTGTTAAATAGTTATATATCCTCATGACTTCTTTTTTTCTTTTTTTTTTTTTGAGGTAATCTTTGACATTTTCTCAGTAACTATATGGGTGCAGGAGCAGTATATAACATTTTTTCTTCTTTATGTCAAAATATCTATGGCTTATAGGTTCCTAGGTTGATACTAAGCTATCGGCCCTATGGCCTATACAAGCCTAGCCATAATAATTCCCTGGCTATTTCTTCCAACAATATTTACTTCCCTGGACCCCTGTCTGACTGTCGTGATCCCCGGGGTAAATTTCCTATTTCTCATCCAGTCATCAAGGTTCCTTTTGAAGAGAGCCAAGGAGGCACTCTGCTTGGCATGTATGGGCAGTCTATTCCAGAGTATGTGGAGTCTCTGGATCATGAACCTATGCCTCCAGCATGTTTTGTTCATTGTGATGGCAAGCTTTAGGTCCCTGGAGCATGTGGCTCTGATGGATTGGGATTTCTTTAAGTGTATCATGTCCAACAGCTCTGGGTTTGACATGATCTTGTATGTTAAGCAGAGATCCCTTCTGAGTAGACGATATGTGACAGAGTATAGCTGGAGTTTTTTAGTTGGTCAGCATAGGACATCTGCTTTAGGCCTGTGATTCTTTTAGTGAGGTGTTTCTGCGGACTTTCCAGTTGTTGCAGATGTCTTGTAAGGTAGATATCAAACAGAGCATTGTACTCTATAATGGGTCTAATGAGGTATGTGTACAGTGGGACAATGACTTCCTTTTTTCTGGATGAAAAGCCCTTAGTGATGAGGTGTGCAACATAGAAGGATTTCCTGACTTTTGTGGCAATGTGGTTACTGCTGTCCACCTGTGTTCCTAAGTCGGTTATCACACTTTCTGTGTTTAGTGTACTGCCACCTATGTGGTAATTCATGGGTACATGTTTTTTCCCGAAGGGGATAACTATACACTTCTTGCCATTAAGCTTGAACCCATGGCTCTGGTACTAAGCACCTATTTCTGTAAGGCCCTTTTGTAGAATATCCACATCATTTGGGGATTCAATAATGGTTCCCAGTTTGCAGTCATCTGCGAACTTTGTTAACCAGAGTTCCTCATTGCTGGCCTGTACTTCAGAGAAGTAGATGCCAAACAAGAGCGGTTCCAGGACTGAACCCTGTGGTACTCCACTTGTCACTTGTCTGGAGCTGGATTTGGAGTTGGCTACTTTTACATTGTGGGTTCTGTCAGTGAGCCAGTTGGCAACCCATCGAGTGATGTAGGGATTTATGCCCAGCTTAGTAAGTTTATCTATGATTCCAGATGTATGTTAGACTTTAAACTAAGTTTCCTTTTAAATTCTTTATTTAGCATTACATTCCTTGTATCTCCCCCCTAGGGTTTGCTTTAACGACATCTATGATCCCAAATTTAAAACCATTAAAAGAAACACAGTTCAATGTGTGTTTGTATAGCACACTGGTCTCGTTCTTGGACATACAATGACTGTACTGTTAAATAAAGAACTTAAATGTCAACTTAGGTTAAAGTCTAACATACATCCTTGTTTAAATGAATACATCACTATAAAACCTTTATTAATGTTGAGAGCTTCACAAATTTAATAAAGCCACCAATATACACACAAAAATACTTAGGGTGGTCCTCTTGGGAATGTGTAATATTACTGCAGGTTCAATAGATATTTTCAAGTGTTTTTACTCATTGTTGTAATTTGTTTTATTGTTCTAATAGTTTAATTGGGTGTTATTAAGCATAGTATAAATGGGATGAAACTGTTGATGGGGGCATCTGATGAAGTCTTGTACTCAAGACGAAAGTGCTTATTCTGCCTGTTTATTAAAGATTTTTGCTACCTACTAAGGGACTGGACCCTCTCTTTTACTTGGTTTTTGAGTTTTCACAATTACTAGCGTGGATTTCTGAATATTTAGACTTGAAACAAGGACTTTCATTTGGAACTGAAAGGGAGCATAGAACACTGAGGAAACCTGTTCCTGCTTCTAACTCAACAAATACTCCACCTACATCCATAGTTATAACATTTCTTTAATTTCTGGACAAGGAACTAATATTAAAATCTGCTTGACGAAAAATCACCCTTAAAATACAATCAAAGCCTGATAAGGTTTGACAATGATTTTTCTTCCAGAATGCTAGAACAAAGGAAAAAAGTCTGGCTAATAATAAAACTGTTGAAACAAACAACATTAAAGCATAGCTGGCCTTTCCAGCCAAGATAAAAATACTTTTTGCCAGTGAGATGAGAACATTTAATGACTTAGACAAAGCTACTATATTCATCAAAAACAACAACATAGTGGCTATCCCAGAAGAAATGGAATGGATGGCGCCTGCTCTTAAAAGAATGAAAGAAACAAATCCATGGACTGATGCTAAAAAGAAGAAACAAAAAAAATGATTCCAAGATAGCTGTCCCAAAAAATTAACTCTTACAACTACATCTCTCAAAGTATCAACTGATGTGGTACATTACTTGTTATCTGTTTTATTTAAAAAAAGGAGGGTTTCTTAAACAACTGAGAAACAGTAGTGATTTATTCAGAATGTTCAGAGTCCAATCATTCTTCACAGAGGTAGGTCAAGGTGGGTTAGTATTTGCATTATATATAAGCCAAACAAAGCAACATATAATGCAAACATAGAAGTTTCTATTCCCCTACTTGAACTCAAGGAATACTTATCTTGTTCACTTTTCATTGATTTTACTTATAATAATTTAAGTAATTAATTAAGTAATTCAACAAGGTACCATTCATCAGAGTTCAGACTCAAATGTAACAAATTAACATAATATTTAATAGCAGTAGCAGTAGAGTGTTTTGAAAAAAAAATGCTGTCATAGAAACTAATACCTTCTTGAGTTAAAGTATGATTTAGAAATGTCATGTATATCCTGGTTATAAGCTCTTAGTACAAATGTCATCATTAATATAGTTAATATCAATTATGGCAGGTATCACAGCTATGAGTGCTGTTTGATCAGCCCTGATATTGTATGCATGAATGCAGCTATGTCTGGCAGCTAGTACAAATGTCATTATTATTCTGTCTAAACATAGTTAATATCAATTATGGCAGGTAGCATAGCCTCGAGTGCTGTTTAATCAATGCTGATATGGTGTGCATGGATGCAGCCATGCCTGGCAGCTAGTACAAATGTCATTATTATTTTGTCTAAACATAGTTAATATAATTTATGGCAGTTATACTTTCAAGTGCTGTTTGATTAAGCATGACATGGTGTATGTGGATGCAGCTGTGTCTGGCAGCTGTTGTATGTTGCCATTTTCATCTCCGGGAAGATGTGGGTTGCGGCTTGTGATCAAGGTTTACTGATGCTTGTGTATTAGGAAGAGACATTTGGTGTTTTAGTCTCAATCCAGGGGAAGGGGGTGGATAAAACTGTGATTTGGGATATTTTGGAAGAGAATCTTTTATTTATACATCTGCTGAGTGAGATGTGGGAAGGCTGAAAAAATGCGTTATCTCTTCTGGCGACTTGTTGGGAGTTCTTTTTTTTTATTTTTATCTGTTTGCTCTCTGTTCTTTTCCAGGCTGCTGCCCCGCTGAAAGGGAGGGAATTTAGTCTTGAAGTTGCAGTGAAGTGAAGATTTGCTTCAGGTGCATCGCGATCCTCTGGTATGCAGTACACAGACACTAACAGAAACAGATGCTCCCAGGTTGCTATGGTAATGGAGACAGGTGACGATAATGCTTTAAGGCTCTGAGGAGCCTCCAAGATTATTCTTGGCAATGAAGTTTTTCATTTAAAAAAAAATATATATATGGGGTTCCAATTACCAGATCGCAGATGCAGTTTGTCGAATGCATCTTGATAGAACCGAAAAGAGCAAAAAGACAAAATAGCAAAGTTGTTATTCAGTGAATTCTTTCCCTGGGAAAGAAATTGCTTGGCCACTTTCATTACTTTGCCATTTTCGGCACTGTAGTATGATCTTGGAGTTGTTATATTTAAGTAGAGTGGTGTGGGGGGCAGAGCCCCCTACATTATGTAATGTTTTAAAGTTTTTTTGTTTTTTTTTTTATTTCGGAACAACGATTTCTTTCCCTTGGAAAAAAATCACTGTTCTCAGGTTTCGACATTGTAAGCTTTCACTTACATGGAGTCGATTATTTATCATTCACTTTTGTAAGCGTGCGATAATATAATATAGACCCTATATTCTATATATATATATATATATATATATATATATATATATATATATATATATATATATATATATATGGATCTAGGATGTTTGCTCGACTGAGCAAATGACCAAAATCCAAATGGCCAGGCATACTTATGCGAAAGTGCTTTTCACCGAAGAAACACTTTCGCGTAAGTATGACTGTTGCCGAGGCTGTACTATGGTACAAAGAAGGGAAATTTCCCTTTTCTCCACTGTAGTCCAGTCTCGGAGAGAGAATATTAAAGTAGGGGGGTGTGGGGGGCACAGCTCTCCACATGGGGGTGCAGGGGGGCTTTTTCGATAAAAGCGCTTTCGTTAAAGTGTGTTCAGGTTTTATGGATTTGGACATTTGCTCAGTCGAGCAAACGTCCTAGATTCATATATATATATATATATATATATATATATATATATATATATATATATATATATATATATATATATATATATATATATATATATATATATATATTAAAAGGGCTGTTTTAAACCACATGTACACATATTGATGGTCTCCCAACACTTTGTTTTGCTCATTAAGTTGATTCTTGATTAAAAAAAAATAATAATAAGTGCAATTTAATATTTAAAATGTATTTTGGTCCAAACACAATAAAGACTTACATAAGAGCGGAAGTCTGAGTTATTGTGAAAGACTAAGAGCACTTCATCTTGTGCAGTACCCTTTGCAGTGGTCTGGGAGGTGAGCTTGCTCTGACTTGTTGGAGCATATGGGAATTGCTAATTCTAGGTGTGTTTGAGGTTGCATGAATGTGCTAGAGAGTCATCAGATTTTGTTTGTGGAAATATCTGTGGGAATGGAAGGTGTGTTGAGTGGTTCATTGGCAGAGTGGCCACTGCATGGAACAGGCTGGTAAAATGGAATAGGACAAATATTGGTTTGGATATTTTAAGAACAGCCTGGAAACATACCACATGAACTAGTGAATGGTATTCTGGCAAAACTGGATGGGCATTGTTGCCAGTACTTGAAGTACAGATATGTGTGTATGTGAGGATGGAAATATACTTATAACAAATAAGAAACTGGAAAGGTCTCATATTTTAAAGTCTATGGAATGTATAAACATGCTTGGTAGGAGCTAATAATAATAATAAGCATTCCAGCTTGTGGCCTCTCAAATAACTAAGCAACAGCCAAAAAAAAAACCCACACACAATAGTTATGTAATGTATCATTTTTGTAAATCTAGACATAAAATATATAATCGTCATATAAGATGAAGCAGTCTGCTAAATTAAGATATTAAAGGCAGGTTTTAATAACATGGGCTTGTGTATAATAACACTACTGTCTTAACTTGTCATAAATGACATGCACTACATTGAACATCAAGGGCAAACATGATGTTTTTCTTATATAAGAAAATATGCATAACAAGTTATGTAATTGCTTTAACTTGAATTGTAGTTTTTGTAACCCATCTTGACCATATACAATACTTAAGGGGTTACCAAGGTTACTAAAGCTTTATACATGACATCAAATTGACAAAGTTGTTCAAGAGAAACAATAAAAGTCTGAACTAGGAATGTCATGGTATGTAACAATCACATTCTAAATAAGTAGTATTGAATTGACAATATTCACTCAGTTTAACCTTTGCTGATTATACAAAATAGAATGTTGCCATTTAAATCTAAAAATGTTCAGTATATACCACAAAATGATAATTTGTAAATATGGAAAGGGAATTTATAATCATTAATCACAATAAGTGATTTTTTTTTGTTTTTAACTTATAATTTCACTCATTTTATAATAAGAAATGACAGGTATGAAAATTCTTATGTGTAGGAAAAGGGGGGATGAGGGATGCACTGATATTTAAAATGCACTAACATTCATCAATGTTCACATAAAACAAGCTTGATGCTTTATTTAAGTTAGCAACAAACAAAGTGATTACTTTAATGTTGGCAAACAATGAAATATAACTTCTGAAATATCCAGTAAAATACATTGTATTATAAACATTAGGTATAAATATTGACATCTATTTATATTAAGTAATAAGTTTTGAAAGACTTTATCAATAAGGGTGAATATGTTAAATAACTGTGTGCCATAATCTTTTACTGAGGTTTTATTTATGATACATCCTACTTTACTAAGATTGAATTGCTTGTCATCTATCTTTCATGTAAATATCAATTGCTTATACAATAAGTAGACATTTATATTGTATTAGAATTCTGTCTAATCTACAATAGTACTATATCTGTTCAAAATAATATAAATATTGCTTATTCCTATTACAAATATTCTCCATATGATAATTCAATTTATGGAGCTCAGATGTTCTGGATTGTCAAGGCATGAGTAATAATCTAATGGACTTAGGTTTATCCATCAGATTAGGAATGATTTTCATTCCATGGATAGTGTGGATCTTAGTTTTGTTAACATTTTTAATTTAAATTTGTTATTTCACAAAAACATTTTTAGTATGCCTGACCAAATCATTACTTTATTGGTAAACACTCAAAGTATAAAAATGGTAATTTCCTTTAAAGGCTCAAACATATAATTTATAGTTATCAGAGGAAAATATTTAATAGTCACAATAAAATAAAAAAATACATAGTCTAAATAACAGATTGGAGATGGATTTAACTTTATTATCTTTGAATACCAATGGCTTAAACAATCATAGCAAGAGACCAAATCTACTGGAATATTTAAAACTGAACAAACCACAAATTGTCTTCCTTCAAGAAACTCATTTCAAAACAAAAGACAATTACAAATGGAATCCTAAGGAATATATGATGTTGACACAATCCACTTATAAGACAAAGACAAAAGGGGTAAGGATTTTATGGAAAACAAATGTGATTAACCCAGAAATCATTCATAAGTATGAAGATAAAGAAGGCCTTATGGAATTAGTAATAGTTAAATATAATAACAGAATATGGACCCTAGCCAATCTATACTGATTCCCAGGCATTGGAACAGGAACTGTTAAAAAACACTTGGATTTCATTTCCAATAATTATAAAGGCAACTTAATATTAGGAGGAGATTTTAACTGTGTATTTGATATTTCTGAAACTATAAATAAAAGACTGCTGCATACATCTGTTGTATCAAAAGCTTTAAACAAGTGGGTAGAATCATTTCATCTTGTAGATACTTTCAAATTTAAAGAAGATAAATCTTTCTTATTTTTCCATCAAGATCACAGATTTGATACCCAAACTAGAACAGATAAAATATTTGCTGCCCATGACTTACACTGTAAAATCATTAATTTCTCAATCACTCCCTGCTCCTTTTCAGACCACAATTCATTGATTCTAAAACTTCATAATGGGTACAAACCATTAATCTTTAACTCCAGAATTCCATTGTATATAACTAAAATTAAAGAGTTCAAACCCTGGTTATTATCTGAGTTACGGTTAGATATTAATTACACCACAGAGATAAATAAAATAATGATATGGGGCTCATTAAAAGCTTACTTATATGGTAAAACCCTAACCTGGTATAAAAAAATCAGAGAATGGGATTCTGAATTATTAGATCTACAATCCAAACTTTTGTCAGTAAAAGCTGAAAAAAATCTAAATCATTTGGAGAGGAAAAAGAAAGTAAAAGTATTAAACAATAAATACAATGCAATTCTTACACAGAAAACTATTTTAGCTAACTAACTAAACTAAAAAATAATTATTTGGCCACCCCTCCCAAATATCTGCATAATTTAGCTAACTAACTAAACTAAAAATTAATTATTTGGCCACTTCTCCCAAATAGCTGCATAATTTATCCACAAGATTCAAAATACAATCAAAAGCTAATAACATTTAAAGTATCTTCCATGAAAAGAAAGGGAAAAATGTTGCAGATATAGGTGACATTCTTGATGCCTATAAAAAATCACCATATGGAACATTTCCAAAGACAAAATATACATATTGATCAATTAAATCTAAATGAAAATGTTCTAATATAAAAAAAACAGTAAAATTAAAGCTAGATCTGCAAGCACCCATATCATACAAAGAAATTACAGATGCAATAAAAGAAGGTAAAATAATAAAGCTCCAGGTCTAGATGGCATAATTATGGAAATATATAAACTTTTCCCTTTAAAGATACTAACCCTAGTCCATAAAACTATATTAGAAATTCAGTCACACGCTTTAATACCAGCCTCTTGAAGATATTCCTTATCACACCAACCCTAAAGGAAAACAAATCCCCAAACCTCTGTACCTCATATAGACCTATATCATTATTAAATAATGACTATAAGATATTTATGACAATATTAACTAACAGAATGAAAATACCATTATCCAAAACAATAAATAATGATCAGACTGGATTTATATATCATAGACACACACATGACAATATTAAAAGGATAATTCCTGTTATAGATTATGTTAACAAAGAAATTAAAGAAACACTCATAATTGGCTTAGATATAGAGAAAGCCTTTGATTCCCTAAATTGGGACTATTTATTCAAAATCCTAATGTTATTTGAATTTCCTGCATCCTTTGTTCATCTCCTAAAGAATATTTATACAAATTATTTAGCTTATGTCAAGTTAGGTCCTTTTACTTCTGACTCTATACATATAACAAAAGGCACTAAACAAGGATATCCCTTGACAATGATTCTATTTGCTCTGGCAGATTCAATTCATAACATTATAAAAATCAAAGGAATAAATGTTTATGAACAATGCAATTCTAAAGTAATGCTATTTTCTGATGACATATTACTAACATTATCCAATACAAAAGAGACATTAGAAGAATTAGATAGAGTAATTGACAAATTTCACATGACTTCAGGACTCTATTTCAATAAATCAAAATCAAAATTTTTATTTTTAAATAAAAAAAGAACTGCAGACTAAGGGGGATCACATCATAGGGAAACAAAAATCTACCTTAAAATATCTAGGAATTGAGATATGCAAGCATAATAGTGAATTAGTCTAAAAAAACTGCAATAATATCAACACAATAAAAATCTCTGTGGAAAAATGGAACAAAATAATATTAACATTTGAAGATAGACTACAGTTAATAAAAATGATTTTACTGTAGTGTTGTTGCCTCACACTATGACGTTGTCTTGTTCGATTCTCAGCTAGAGCGTCTTCTGTGTGGAGACATGCATGAATGGGCGTACCTTCGTTGAAGGTTGTGCGTCAGAGCTGACAACTCGGCACATAAAAATCTACTGCCAATCATTAGCGGACCGGAGTTCCACTGTGGCGACCCCTAACCAGGAAAAGCCAAAAGATGCAACAACTGCCCAAGATCCTATATTTAGCCTTGGCAATACAACTGTTACCAGAAAGGAATAAACATAAAGAAATAAATCCATGCCTAATAAAATGTTTATGGTTTCCCAAAAGAAACAGAATAGCTTTAATACATCATATCAGACCATGGAAACAGGGAGGATTAAATTTTCCTGATATAGAAACACACATAAAAGCATCAATAAGTAAAACAATCTTAGACTGGATAAGTTCAAATTACTCTGCAGATTGGAAAGAATTACTAACTGTAATATCAATAAATTAATTTGATTTACAAAAAAAAAATCAAATAACAGATAAAAACAATCTGCCATGGCATATATTATGTATTAGTATGCAACATAACATAACTAAATCCACTAAAACTCATATGCTTAATAATTACATTGACTCATTTAGGAAAATTATTAATACAAATACAGATTTTAAAATCTGGTTTGATCTTTTAACACCATTTATAGTCACAAAGAACTTTCCACATAAAATATATAGAGAAATGATTAATTCCTGGGAACAGAAAGGATTTGTTTGTTGTCTCCAATGTATCAAAGAACTAAAAGTTTTAGATATGCAAGTAATAAAAAGAACATACATAATTCCATAACAGGACTGGCTAACTTTACAAAGTATTCTGTTATATTCGCAAGATTTAAGTAGAATTATTAACAATTCTCCATTTAAAGAAATACCTAAATGTACGAAATACATATATGAAAGCATATATAATAAATTTGACATGGGAAACAGTATTTCAAAATTTTACAAAATATTGATTAACTATAAAACAACGCCCAAAACCTCATATTAGAAATATATAACAAAAGGACATTCAATATAGTTAACTGAAGATATTAAAACAAATATCTTATTGTCGATAAAATATACATCCTTTACACAATACTGGAAAGTAATTGGAAATACTTACACAGGGCATTCTTAACCCCAGACAGAATCAGTAAAATTAGTTCTTCCATAAAAGGAATATGTTGGAGATGTGAGCAAGTGCACAATGCAGATTGGAACCACGTTTCCTTTGACTGTGTTAAAATTAAGTCATTTTGGAATGGTATTAATAACTTTCTACAAGCTTTATTTAATGAATCATTTTATTTAACTAAAGCTCTTGTGTTATTAAATGTGAATGAAGCTCCTCATCTGAATAGGTCAAACATAGTTTCATAGGTTCATAGATTAGTACTAGGTTAACTGCCCTTGCGAGCTATTTTAAGCCTAGCCAATTATCCCTTGTGAGACTCAAACCCTGAACCTTGCGTTTGTAAGGCAAACACCTTAACCATTTGGCCACCCTCCCAACCCCCATGTATCTAATATGGACTATACTTGCAATTTCAAGGACGTGTATAACAAGAAGATGGAATACAAGCACAATACCAACTTTGGAAGACTTCTACAGCCTATTGAAGACCACAGAATTTTTGGAAATTAAAATTTATCCAATGCCATTTATCAACAACCCTTGGGGAAAAGTCATCATTGATTGACACCAAACAATAATTGATCAGACACTCTGATAATGGGTTGGACATACTTATAAAGTAACTGTATACATTAAGATCTGCTATAGTGACAGGCTAATGTAGTGTACATAGTTATTTAAGATGTTATGTATAAATACTATGAAATTCATTTAAATGTATTTGAAAAAAAAATTGAGACGAAAAAGATTCACACAGTCATACCTCTCAAATGTATTGATTATCACTACACTCCCTCAGTTTAGCACCATATATTTGTATTGGAAAATCATTAAAGACATAAGTTATTAAGTAATGATACACATTTTAGTTTCTGACTTTACAACCCTCACAAGATCATTAACAGTAATGATGGAAAAAAAATTGATGCTGTCAATTTTTTAACTTTCTAAGACCAATATAAGATAAAGGTACAACTACCAATTCAACATTAAGAATGCAGATACACTAAGCACCTTGTTAGCTATGCACCCTGAGCATCAAATGCAAAGCTTATGTATCCCTCAATCCAAAAGATAGAAAAAAGACATATGGCAGTTATCATCACTTGAACAGGGTGTTGTGGGGTGGAGGGTGCAGGAAGCCTAGGCTGACCAAATGGTTGGGAGTGTGTATGAATAAGAAAGAGATGCAGGCAGATATTCAGATAAAGTAACAAATGGCTAGTGAGAAAACATGAGTTTTAAGCTTCACGTATGAACCATGTGACTGTTGAGTATGTGTGTCTACATTGGTCCTCTAGGCATACATGTCAACTGTACAGATTTTCAGAAACTGTCCAGATTTTCGACTCATATCTGTGGTCAATTTTTCATAAAATTGTGGTTTTCTGGCAAATTGGCGGCAGATCATTAAAGATTGAATTTAGAAAATAATGACAGGCATTTGAGTATCAGACTTCATACCCTTCAGAAAATTTATGCTAATGCAACACCTGTTATTCTATCAACTTTCTAAGTCAGTAAGAGCAATATTTAAAAATGGTCCCTATTTTTGCCCTTTGTCCCACTTTTATGTATGGCTTTGTCCAGATTTCTTGCTCTAAGAAGTTGAGAGGTATGCCTCCAGGTGAACCTGATGTGTGAGTGTGTGCATGACCACAGACAAACTCTGCACTGGCTGTACATCTTGGTCTGCCTGACAGGTGTGAGCCATGCTTGGTAGAGGAGGCAGTTCATTGTTTTTGTACCTGACCATGAGAACTGGCTCTGCCATGAGTTATACTGGCATGTCCATGCCCACGGTCAGATGCACTGCTGCTACCTGAACATGACCAATGTCAGCTGGCTGAGCTCCTCTCATGAGGACACCCAGGACCACAACCCATGGCCTGCCACGTCTGGGTAGGGACAGCTGAACCACTCACTGAGCAGTGAAAGTACTGCCCCTATGAGAGTGTGATCAGGCATTGTCATGATAGCTAACAGCAGATGATGTGGCTAAGCTACACCCACGAGGATGCTGTCTCCCTCCCAGCAGACATTCCATCACACACCTCACATGTTCCAATGTGTCATTCATCTGATCCACTGAATCGGCAACACAGTGGAGGTAGTCATGCATGTCAGCCCTAAGCATATCTCGGGAGGAATTATGGGAACATGTATGTGCCTCCATGATAGCCCTAAACATATGTTGAATGGCAGTAGAAGAGACAACTGGATCAGGTGGAGGATGGACAGCAGGCCTCATCTGAGCACCCCTAACAACCCTCCCTGCATGGCACCTCACCAACTGTTTTGCTACAGCCATTGTGAACAGACACTGAAGCTACAGTAAACACACTTCCCTGATCAATTGTCTCACCCTCCACCTGTCCAATATCTGAGGGCTCCCTGGAATGGGTAGGCATAGGTCTATTGGCTGTGTCCAATGAAATTTCAAGGGATGGCTCTATGTCAACCTCAGTGTCAGAATCAGCCTCTGCACTCCATGACTGTGCCTCTGTTTGTCCACCATCATTATCTGAGTCTGCTGATACTCTGACATCAGGTGCTAGAAGTCCCACATTTCCACAGTTAGGCTCAACTGTGATAATAAGCAACAAATACCAGAAAAATGAATACCTACACTACTATAGTCCAGTACATATGCTAACAAACAAACAAACAGTGGTGCCACTATTACAGACAGTACTGCAATACTCACAACAGCCCTGACATTAACAGCATGCACTAAAATATTTCTTTGAACTGCCCATCAGTACTGAAATAAAAATATTTTGCTTAACATGTGCAGATGATGATATGGTCCCAATGCAGGATGGTCTTGGAAGAAGTTAAACAAAAGGTAAGGACATCATCACAATTAACAGTAACACATGGGATAAAACTTTTTGCCATTTATATGTTCCTTAATTATAATTTCAACAAGACCTTGAATGACAAGCCCAACCTAAGCCCCATGTATAATAAATGAGAATGTGTTGTTAACTGTAGCAAGCTTCAATCCCCTCCCCAACAATTTCTTGTTAAACAGAAATAACATATTGATGTAAATATTTTACTATACAACAGTATTTAGCAATTGAAATACAAAATCTTACCTGGAAGCTCTTCCTGAGATATACTTTCTGTCCCTGCAGCAGTAGCACCAATGTTAAGGACATGCTGTTCTGCACTTTCCTGGGAAATATCTGGATCCCTGACAGTGGACAGGAACTCTTCTTTGGTTGTTAGTGGTGTCTCTGCAGCAGGGCCCCTGATACCCATCCATTTAAATGTCACTGCAGCTGCTCCCCTATATGCAGATGAGATCATGTCAGTGGGCCTATGGTGCACCTGATCATATGTCCTGCTGTGGCCACCTACTGCATTGACATCTGCAACTATCTGCTGGAAAATCTGCATTCTGCCTGACATTTCTCCTCGTCCCCTCTCAAGCAGAAAGGCAGCATGTTGCCTTAAAGCTTCCAAAATGACCTGATTCTCAGGGTCAATGAAGGGCAATTTTTGAGGACTGAGTCACCTGGGTGCCATAGTCCTAAGTGTACTAAAAGACGACAAAAGGATAATACACAATTGCATCACATTACTGTAAAATACCTATTCCCAGATAAAACAGAAAAGGTAGCATTTCAGTATTACTTTCTGGGGAAACATAAAACAGTCTAGAGATTTGAAATATGAACAACAGGCTGGATGCAAAAAGAAAAAAAAAAAAAGGAGAGTAACAATAGCAACATATACATATCTGTGCCATAACGGAAATGCAGCTTTGCTCCCCCACCCACAAAAGAACAGGCAAGTAACATATTTTGCTAACAAACCATCACTGAAATGCTGCAAGTGCATTTAAACAAAATGCCCCTGAAACATTACAAGTGGTGCAGTGGTGCAGTGGATAACATTGTCGCCTCACAGCAAGAAGCTCTGCAATTCAATTCTTCATTGGGGTGCCTTCAGTGCAGAGTCTACATTTCCTCCTTGCATTTGCATGGGTTTCCTCCTACATTCCAAAAGAAATGCATCTGGAGCATTTCTCCTTGGGCCTCTGATGAAAATGGACTCTGTCCTACTCAGAATTACCTGGTAAACAAATGTTAAATAAATAGATGTCTTCAGATTTAACACAGAACATTCCATTTTAAGGTGTAGCCAATCATGGATATTTGTGATATGCCTGACAAACATGTCGATTCCATCAGTACATTTATAACTAATTCATGCAGATAAAAGTGTAGCATCTGCTAATATATATATATATATATATATATATATATATATATATATATATATATATATATATATATATATATATATATATATATAACATTTCAGCACTTCCAGTATATAGCTGAAAAATTCAAGCATACCTTCTCAAATTCAGTAATCTTCTGTGCAGAAATATCCCAAATTAATAGCCTCCTTTCTTTGATCTCCACAAAAACAATTCTCATCACCTTTAGGTTCCCTAGCTACATGGTTTCCTTTTTGTAGTGTAGGCTCAGGGATGCCAGCTTGGTAAAGATGCAAATCAGGTGTGAACTCATTGGAATCACTGAATCCCAAATACTTGGGTCCATGTATCTGCTGTAAACATAGTGCAGGCACTCCTTCAGTGTTTGCTTTTAATGGATTGCAACTGAAAATGATTACTGGTAGGGAAAAGAAAAACACAACAGCAATACAGACTGCCATACATCCAGTGGATGTGTCAGGTTAGACTTACAAAGTGTTAGAAGTAATTTTGTCAAGGTTGGAAATGGAAATAAGCAGCACACAATTCACTGGTTCTGTTCATTAACATCCACCCTCCTCTACATTTTTTGGCAACTGTACATTATATTTTTGCCATTTAATATCCTCAGACATTTTAAGGACAATGATATAGAATAGCTTATAGACCGCATGTCTGAGATTACTGGTCAGATAAGACAAGAATGAGCAACAAACACAGAGAGGTAAGACAGAGCTGTGTATTTACAAGCAATACTCATAAATAGTTGTGTTATCACTCAGTGCACTGCATCCAAAATTAATACATAGACAAATAACTGTTATATAGGTTCATAGGCTCACAGGTATTTATTAGGCTAACAACCAGAAGGGCCTTTTTAAGCCTAGCCATGCATCCCAAATCTCTGATGAGTTCTGATACCCTCGATAAGTGTAAGCTCTTGGGAGATTAACCATTTATAGGTTATTTGTTTGCATCAGAGACATAGGTGCCAAACCAGGGATGAATTTCCAGTTTTCCATCCAATTGTCCAAGTTGCACTTGAATTGGATTAGAGAGGAACTCTTCTTCACATGGATGGGGAGTCTGTTCCATAGAGGGGGTGTTCTCTGGGATACATGCCTTTCTCTCCAGCAGATCCTATTTGTATCAGAGGGAAGGTTTAAGTGTTTAGAATGGATAATTCTGATACTATTTGTTTTGAGGATATGCAGGAGTTCCATGAGACTGGGCTCTGATAATGCCTTGTATGCCAGGCATAGATCTCACCCTCAAATGCCTGTAGGAGACAGAATACAGTGATAGGGCCTTGAGGCAGTCTGCATAGGACATATTACTTATGCCCTGTATTCTTTTATTGAGGAACCTCTGTGGGCATTCCACTTGCTGGATATGCCTGGTTAGGTACATACCAAAGGGGGCATTGTACTAAATGATAGGTCTGATGAATGGTGAGTACAGTGGAAAAATGACTTCCTTGGACTTAGATGCTATACGTTGCGCAACATAGAATGATTTCCTCCCACTGTAGACCCATGATGATAAAAAGCTAGATTACTCTCTATGTGTGTCCCTAAGTCTCTGACTTCTGGGTCAACTCTAAGAGTTATGTTGTCAATATGATAGTTACCAGGGGTGGATGACTTCACAAAAGATACTATTATGCATTTCTTGGCATTTAGTTTTAGTCCATGACTCTGACACCAGTTGTTTGTCTGTGTCAGCCCCTCCTGGATAACATTTGTGTCAGTGTGAGATTCAATGACACCTCCTAATCTGCAATCATCTGCAAATGTAGTCAGCCAGAGAACAGTGAGATTGGCCTTGACTTCTGAGAAGTAAACGTCAAAAAGGAGCAGTCGAAGGACTGATTCCTGAGGGACTGCACTTGTGACTGGCCTCTTCGTAGAGAAGGGCTCCCCAATTCTAACTGCCTGGGTCCTGTCTGTAAGCCAGTTGGCTATCCACTGGGTGACATATGGGTATGTACATAACCTATTGAGTTTGTCAACAATCCCTGAGTGGAGTATTGTGTCAGATGCCTTGGCCAGGTCAAGATAGGCAATATGAATAATTTTGCCTCATCCATTGCTTTGGTGACCTTTTCAAAGAAGTCCACCAGGTTGAGTAGACATGATCTGCCCTTTACGAAACTAAACTGGGTTGGGTCCAGTGTCTGGAGGTTTACTATACTTCTATTGATCATTTGCATGATGATTCTTTCCATGGCTTTACATATAAGACTAGTAAGACTTATGGGTCTGTAGTTTCCAGTGTCTGTAAATGGCCAACCTTTGTGCAGAGGGATGACTGTTGCCTTTCTCCATTCATGAGGCATGAAGCCTGTTTGGAGGCTACAGTTAAATAGTAATTCCAGAGGCCCTGATAGGTCATGTTTCATGCTATTGAGAAGGCATCCTGGGATATTGTCTGGGCCCATAGATGCAGTGTTCTTGGTCTTAGAGAGAGCATTAAACACCTGTTCCCTAGTGATAGTAGGGGAAGTTGTATTTGATAATATTTCCTGAGGGAAGGTTGAAGGGGAGAGAGGAGTAAAGTTGGACCTGAATTTATCAGCCAGGAGGTTTGCTATATCTTCTGGCTCAATATAGGTGGCTCCATTTACAATGAGCTCTGGACACAATTGTGTATTGCTGTTGAGGTTGCAGACATAGCTAAAGAATGCTTTGTGGTTGTCCTTGGCCTAGGAGGCCAAACATGCCTCAAATGTGGCTTTGGTAGATGTTATTTGTCCTCTGAGTTGTTTGTTTAGTTTAATTAGAGAAATTTCATAGTATGTAAATGATGTTTCAGTTGGTTGCATGCAGAATAATCTCTGTTCCCTGCTGCAAAGGTATTTGTGTGGCAAAGAGGGATAAGGCACCCTTACTGTGCTCTGAAGGATCATTGGAGTGAGAGCTCAAATCCACACCTATGTACAAATATTTAATTTGTACTGATGTTTTCTGGTGCCATAGATTGCTTTTCCTCAGTTTCCTTTTTTTTTGGCCAGTGTTTGAGTGGTGCATGGCTTAGCACACACAAGAGAAAAATGAATGTCAGGTTTGGCTGTGCTTATCTCATTTGCGTGAAGTTTAGCAGTGCACAAACCTGGACTAGTAACCAACCCAGGAAGCAGACAGAACACCTACAGACAGGGTGTCTTTACAAGTGCAAAGGTCAAAAGCAATACATTGTTGCAATATTTGCTTTCCATCATGCAACTATGCTTAGTGGTGCCGCAAGGCAGTTAGCAAGATTCCCCAACACCTGCTGACAGGGCTCAGACAGCCAGTAGTTGAAAATGGATGCATACTATTAATTCTATTGGGCAGTTTGCAAATGCACTGAGTGGTGTTGCATGGCAGTTGGGAACTTAAGAATGAGAAGGAAATTATGGAAATGTCATATAACTAGTCTTGTGGTAGCAGGTGTAAGTGTAGGCCTGGAGTACAGATGGTCGTGGGTCCTAGTACAGGGTGTGCAAGCTATTTTTACTGTTGTGACAGGGCAGTATATAGCAATAAAAAAAGGAAAAATAGACAAGTGTTATTTCAACATTCTTGTGGCAATAGATGTAAGTGTAGAACTGCCATAGACATGGTCCTTGGTTCTAATACAGGATATTCCATGCATTTTTACTGTTGTTACACTTTCCCTTATATTCACTCTGACTCATAACACTTTAGATAGTGGAGCTGATATGAATTATATGTATGTGGGATAGAACACCCTTATTGTGTTTTCAGATGTATGACCAAGGGTATACTGTCTACTATATTTCTATAAGTATAATTCTGCTATCTGGACTTGCATGGCATTCACAATTACAAAACACACAAACACAACTGGATCTATATACAAGAACCTTGTCAGGCTACACATATACATGTGTAACACCTCAAACTGTCACCTGTATTTATGAATGATTATTGACTATCTCTGAGTAGCACTTCTTCTGTGGCAAAGATAAAAAATCAACACTGTGGATGAAAATGTTTTGTACCTTACCTAGGTTTGAATCCCACACTGTAAAAATCATATGTATCAGTCTATAAAGGCAAAAACAAATGTGTCAGGTCATGACATTTATGCCCCCAGTGAATGTCTGCAAACTTAACTCACCTAACAGTTGCCTCCCAATTGTCAGTACATATTTCCAAGCTACATCACCAGACACCCCTCAAACTAAGGACAAGTTTAAGATTAACCTTCCAGATTTAAGTATTTATTTCCTCCTTGCTTGGCACTGCTGGGGTCCACTTAACATTGTGCAAGCATGGTTGGCATCATTGCTCAGGTTTGGCACTAACAGTAAATGCAATAACTGGAATTGGTGGGAAAGCATCAGTTGCCACTGCTCTAGTTTGGATATTAGACATGTATGGCATTAGAGGGAAAGATGCCCCATTTAGGGCACAGGGTTGGAATGTCCAGGAGTGCAGAATATTTACTGGACTCTTGGTAAAATGCCACAGCCAAAGGCTTCTGCAAGAGGACTATTCTGGCTCCCACTACAAGTCTGAGGCATGGAATAGTTTGGCTCAGGCTGTATTAAATGCTACTGAAATCACATGCACTGGAGACTGTGTAGGCATCATTTTTATGACCTACCCAGGTGTAAAAGGGCATCCTTAATGATTGGTTGAATGAAATTGAGACTGCAGACATCCCACAGCTGTGTAAGTATGATCATAAGAGAGTACCTGGAATAGGTAGAAAGCTAAATATAGGCAAGACTGGTACGCATAATGTTCTTCTGTTCTTTTTTATTCTTTCCCCAGCTAATACTGAACATGAGTTCAATAGACAGGCTCATGCTGCTCGAATGGATAGACCGAGGGAAATGTGATATTTATGCAACACAAAAGAAGTGCTATTGTAGCTTAAAAGTTACGGATTGATTTTTGTTTTTTTTATACATTTGTAGCAAACTGAGCATGCATATCCTAACTGTAAAAGCATGTATGCATGGATTACGCTGTTGTACAAACCAGCTTTAGGAGTCAAATATTAGACTGTAGTCAGAGATTGTGGGTTCAGATACCATGAATTTGTAATAATATTTACATTAAATTAAATTCTATACAAGTGGCACAAATGCCCTGCTGTTAACTGTAATCTGTATAACTAGAACACCCATATGTGCAATGCATGCACATTCTAAGGATTACTGTCAGCAATCTGTAGTTGTAATGGGTATTTGTTAGGACTTATACTTAAATATCTTACTTCAGATAAAATAGTTGTATAATTCTGTTAATGCATTGTATGTCACATATGATGGTACTAACTTGAATTTTTTTTCTCTCTCCCCAACCCTTATCTCTCTTTTTTTATTTTCTACTATGTTTCATCAAAATGCTCCATGTCACCCATGAGTACCACATCACTAAATGCTTCACAGCACAGTGAGGTAGGCCAACCCCAGTGGACCAGCCTGTTCCCACCCCACCTGATTCAGCACTGGTACCCATCATGTCTGGGACCCAACCAGGAAATACTGTCTCTACTGCTCCTGCACTACCTGCACTCTCAGGTAGTACTCCCCCAGCAGCTGATGCAGTGGTCTCCTCCAGGAACAGTGGTAAAGGTGGGGATTTCATCACCTATTAGGAAATCCCAAGGTTGGTGCATAAGGTCATGCTACACACCATTGTTGTGCACCTACACCCAATGGTGAGGCTGCTCTCTCTCATGGTCTGTAGGAGGAGAAGACATCAAGCACTGTATACCTAAGCAGAGTAAGGGGACAATGATGACAGTCTAGTGGGTGAGGACTCGATTCTCACTTTCTCTAAGTTTGATGGGCATGAGTAGTGTCTATATTACCAGATCAAAACTTTAATTAGTCGAATAACTAAAGATTGATCTGGTAATATCGAAATCCAAAAACCGTGAATGGCTAATTTCATGCAGGGAAAGAATTCCCTTGGTTTTTGGGTTTTGATATTACCAGATTGATCTTTAGTTATTCGACTAACTAAAGTTTTGATCTGGTAATATAGACCCCATGAGCTTGGGTTGTCATTTCCCTCATCCCAATCATAGTATCTCTCAACTTTCTGTGTTCCTCACTGTCCATCTATTGTCTTATTTGTTTGCATTTGCTTCCTTACCTACCCAACTTACCTAACCTAAAAGTACATACACCCCTTACCCAGCATTCCTCTGTTACTGAATTTTAGAAAAAATTGGGCACCTGTAACACAAAAAAAGTATCATCCCATAAATAGCCCTCCGTTTCACACACGTGTCTTCTTGACACACTTGTTTTGGTCCAATTGGCTCTACAACATCATGATGTTGTTGTCACCCTTCTCTCTGGAGGTGACAGTCCAAATTCAGCTAATATTCAGCAAATATTATCAGTTTTTACTGTTGAAGAAATAGATAGCTATATTTCTTTCCTACCTTGCTCCTGCACATTCCTGTATTGATTTTTCTTTGTTCTTCTCCTTGCTTGCTCCCCATTTCACCACTTTCCTATCTACCCCATTTTCACATTTGTCATCATCATCATCATCCTTTTCTTCTGCTTTTCCCATTAGGGGTCGCCACAGCGGATCATCTGTTTCCATTTCTTCCTGTCCTCTGCATCTTGCTGTGTTACACCAACCACCTGCATGTCTTCTCTCACCACATCCATAAACCTTATCTTAGGCCTTCCTCTTTTCTTGTTACCTGGCAGCTTCATCCTTAGCATCTTTTTCCCAATAAACTCAGCATCCCTCCTCAGCACATGTCCAAACCATCATATACTTGCCTCTCTGGCTTTGTCTCCAAACCTTCCAACCTAGGTTGACCCTCTAATATACTTATTCCTGATCCTGTCCACCCTCGTCAGACCCAGTGCAAATCTTAACATCTTTAACTCATGCAAGTAGCAGAAACAGCAATGGATCCCTTCACTTTTTGTCCTAAGTGGTTGCACGGAGTTTGGCATTGTGCACCAGTGCCAAGTGATAGTGAGTGGCCTTACAGTGCTGTAGTTACCTCTAGCCAAGGCAGCTTACAACACATGTACTATAAGAAATTGATGTCATTGCATTTTCACTGTTTATGAGCACAGTATAATGTCAGTTATAAAAGAAATGTATCAATGCATTTACACTTGCTGCCACAGAGTCAGCTAAGCAGGTGTGTTTTATATGCTCATTAACAACTGTCAGACTTTTAGCAATACAGATCACATTTGCACACTGCTTAACTATGCACATACAGGGAAAATAATGGAAATGTGCATCTTGCATGCGCAAATACTCTGCCAACCGTCGCACAAACCTGTTGCTTGTTGCTGTGCTATGCAAACCAAATTAAGCATGCATTAGTGCTGTTTACTGTCCATTTTACTCTTTATGCCTTGAAACTTCATGTGTAAACTTTAACTGAGCAGTATGTGACATAATTAAAATGCAGCCCTGTGTGCCCCCCCCCACCCCCCATGCACTGCAATCCTGGTGTCTCATACTTTTTCAGAAATATATCAACTACACTACATAAATTAATATCAAATCTTGTGTGATATGCAATGCACATCAATCTGGTAACATGCAAAACTAGAAGTATCTTCACAGTAGAACAGGCCTACACATCTGTCAACTGACTCTGGGAACTATTGACCCATAAATCTTACTAACCTTATATGGAAGGCAATGGAAAGATTCATCATGGGCCTTATCCACAGGGACTTAGGTGATCTTCAACACTCTTGAGCCAACCAATACTAGCTTTGCAAGGGTAGATCTTGCTTATTAAACCTAGTGTACTTCTTTGATAATGTCTCTAAAGCCCTAAATTAGTGAAAACAAGACATACTACCTATCTTGATTTAGCCAAACCCTTTGACAGAATCCCTCATTAAGGTATCACAGAGAAAATCTCCCATCTGAGGCTTATCCCATGCATTACTAAATGGCTAGCCAACTATCTCACTGACAGAAGGCACACTGTCAAAGTTGGGGAGTCCACCTCCACCACTAGACCAGTTATCAGTGAAGTACCACAATGATCTGTGCTGGGTTCTCTACAGTTTGAAAACTATTTCTTTGAAGTCCAGGTGAAGGTAGATGGCCTGTGGCTTTCCAAGTTTGCAGATGAGTGTCAACTGGGCACAATCAAACTGAGTTCCCCAATAATGTTAATATATTACAGAAAGGGCTGAAACAGACAAATGATTGCTGCCAAATTCATGGGCTGAAAATAAATGCAAGAAAATGCCTCATTGTTCCCTTTGGCAAAAAAATAGACCTGCTAATTTTGTTTACAGTGCAGCCCTCTAAGCTCAAAGTGGTGTGAGACCTTGGAACACAGTTTGATAGCAATCTAAACTTCAGTCACTATGTTTCCAAAGTGATAAGACACACATCTTATATCGCCCACCTCATAAATAAGAGCATCTCATCCAAAACCAGGGATATTGTAGCTGTGTTGTACTTGACCCTTATCAGACCACTAACTGAGTACAATTCTACCTTTTCTATGTACCTCACCAGATGCCTGTAGCAACTGGAGAGACCACAAAGGTTTCTGACCAAGAGAAACCAAGGTCTCCAAAATATGACATATATGGAAAGACTGAAATCCCTGTCAGTGTACTCATTATTATACAGGCTACTGAGAAGCAACCTGGGCCGGGTCTAGAGAGCAGTCTGGGACCCTGCCCTAATGTAAATGCTGGGCATCTGCAAATCAAATGGGACAAAAATAACTTGCTCCAGGGATCTCAGCCTAGCCTGTGACATAAACAAAACATGCTGGAGAGACAGATATATCCCTAATGATTAATGCTTCTCTGCATTAGGCTCCCACTGCATGTGAAACAAAGTTTTTATAATTACCCTATTCAAGCTCAACCTTAAAAACTGGATGGGTGATTGTACATTCAATCCAGGGTGGCATTTATGTCCCTCATGGTCACAGATAGTCAGTGATGAACACAAAATGATTCTTCTAACAACAAACATCTAACTATGCTCAATAAGGGTACTTTGGTTTTTACATGGCTAGGCTTGTAAAGGCCATAGGACCATTAGCCTAGTAACCTCCTAGGAACCAATGACTCAAAGAACCTCTGCAGACTTCACATCATCTTCTCTCTTACATCCATTGCTGATGTCATGCACAGTAAGTTGTTCTATAGCTTGTAAAAATAAGACTTGTTTCATGGCACTTGTGTACATTACTGAGTTCTGTAGTCTGTGTTCTTAGATAGGTAGGGGTTCTTTTCTCACTGCAGTCAGCTGTGTGTGAGTGTGCCTTACCAGAAAAATAGAAGTGTGTATCCTACATTAACTGCTCCAATCCCATGAAATGACAGTATTTTGATACTTGCACATACCTACACATCCATTTCATGCAGGCCTCCCGACATTTTCTCTCCAACATGCACTCCTGATATCATCCACTATAAACAGCCTTGCAGCCTTGTAAAAGTCATTCTTGTGCTGTGACACTTGCATAAATTACTGAGCTCTGTAGTTTGTGCACTTAGATAGGGGTTCTGTTCTCACTGCAATCATCTGATGTGTGTGTGTGTGTGTGTGTGTGTGTGTGTGTGTGTGTGTGTGTGTGTGTGTGTGTGTGTGTGTGTGTGCATGCGTGTGCATGTGTGTGTGTGTGTGCGTGTGTATGTGTGTGTGTGTGTGCGTGTGTGTGTGTGTGTGTGTGTGTGTGTGTGTGTGTGTGTGTGTGTGTGTGTGTGTGTGTGTGTGTGTGTGTGTGCACTTGCTTGATGTTAGAGAGAGCATTTTTTTTACTCCAGCATGTGGGACACTGTTATTGCCATATTCTCCTCACCAAATACTACTGATATCATCGCTATATCTGATTTGTGGATGTGCACTATTCACATCAAACTTTCTTAGGTGGGAAGTGAAGCATGTGCATATTTGGTAGGGAGTCATATAGACAAGCCAAGGCCTTCTCTATTTGGGAACAGTGAGAAACTCTGTAGTAAGATACAAGCTTGTTGGCCATATAACAATGGTTTGTGTACTTGGCCCGCTTGCATTTTCAGCATGTCTGCTCTCAACACACAAGGGTCACCTAGTCCTTAGGTGCTGGGCCATAGATGGTCAGGTGTTATTATCAAGAACTTCCTTGGCTTATGTATCATAGCATGGTGGGATTACAGACACAGGAACAATGGGTGGCTTGTCTTTTTCAGGTACAAGGGTTAGTATCCTTTTATTTATTCCACAGGACATGACAGAACAGTCTTCCGAGTAAGGTATGAAGTGCTAGGTTTGTTGCTGGTGGATTAGCCTAACATGGCAGTCAATCATCAGCTAATTAATGGTTTTACTTGGGGGTCTTCCCTTAAAACTGAAAGCTGTTTCTCATTTTCAAAATCACTCTAATCTCTACTCAATTCTAGGTAAGGAAGAAGTGTTGAGGGAGCTCATTAATAAAGAAGTAACTGGTGGTAGAGGTTTTGGACCTTTTCTGTTCCCTCAATTTTCTAGTTTTCAGGTGTCTCCCCTTGTGTTACTTCATAAAAGTATGCCAGGGCAGTATAGGGTCATTCACCACTTATCTTTCCCAACAAGTTCTTTAGTCAAAGGCAGCATTAGCAGGACTGATACTCAAGATAAGTACTCTTTACTGGAAGACATTATTGATAATATTCAAAGATTTAGCAGTCATTGGCTGGCAAAGGTGGATGTTATATCAGCCTTTTGGCTACCTCTCTTCAGGTAGAAGATTGGTTCTACTTGATATGTGCATTGAGGTGGAGTTTTATGCCTACACAGCAATGCTTGTGGGATGCTCAATTGTCTGCTACAGGATTGAGAAATTTAGTTCAGCCCTACACTAGGCATGTCAGCAGAGATGACCAGTGCAATTAGTTGTCCACTATTTGGATGAATTCTTGTCTGTTGGAGAAGGGTTTTCTGAAGCTACAGCATCATTAGAAACATTTTCACAGTTGTGTCAGGAACTGAAAGTTACCTTGTCAAACTGTAAACTAGAAGAGCCAATGAAATCCTTGGAATTTTTAAGCTTGGAAACAGATGTGTCCAGTTTCACTTTCAGATTTCCCCAGGAAAAACTGCAAAGATTAAGGGAGAATATAGATGAATTCTTAAACTTTAAGAAAGACAGGATTCAGCAAGGCATGGAACTCATAGGTTTGCTTAACTTTACGATTCAGGTGGTTGCCCTAGGTAGGAAAAAGAAAAAAAAAAAGAAAGGAAATTGTATTCAAAATAATTTGCTTGTTAATTAACATAAACATGAAAACAAGTTTTTGTATTGCTTTCATTAAATTGTAAGAACTGATATAGTGATGCCTGAAAGTTCTTCAGAAACAATAGGTTGAGGCTGCATTTAAAACTTTGTGGCAGAAATACTTAGAATTAATAATTAGAGCTTCAATTTAAATGAGAAATAGGTTTGGAGTATAATGGTGTCTGAATGCTCATTCTAATACATTAGATTAAAAGACACAAAAAAGAGCTGTTTGGACATTGTTCACATATCAAGGATACCTAACAATGCCTCTCTGTCAAACCTATTGAAATACAAGAAAAACAATGAGACGTACAAAATGCTGATTTAAGCTGTAACAGTTAAATATGTTAATTTAATTAGCCATGTCATTTCCCTTATGATGAGCTAAGAATGGTAAAACATCATCAGAATCTGAGAGCAAAAAATACTATGTTCCTGTACAGATTTCAAAAGATTTGCTTAGTCAAAGAAACACATAAAGTACAAAGTATAGAGCAACAATATTCATTCTTCATGACATGGCTGATTTACATGCAGGTTTACTAAATTTTCTCTAAGAATATCGCATACAAATAAATTCTGATGCTCTGCAACTAACACATACTCCAAGAAAGTACCAGTAGTACACAAGGATATAAATTAGCTGGAACAGAAGCTCAAGGAGAGCTTGGATGTAATTAAGAAACTATAACAGCCAAAAGAATAGGTAAACAGTATGGTTATTTCTGTAATGCAAGACAAGCGCCATATTAGCATTGACTTGAATGTCTGAAAAGTGATTCAAAAAAACAATCATTAATTGCATTTATATGAGGATGTTATCTCTATAGTACCAAAATATAATGTGTTTCCAGCATTTTGGTACATCAAGTATTCTGAGAGATGAAACTAAATAGACCTGTCTAAAAGTAGTATCTCTTTTGGATTGTATAGATTCTTTGTTTAGTATTATTAATGTACTAGAGGTAATCCAAAGAGATGCTACATAGGTAGCTAAGGATTCTGAATGTCTCATAAATATAACTGCCACTCTCTTTTTGTATAGTCACACAAAAGAAGCACATAGATAAAGTTTGATACAGCTACCAAACAGATCGATACAACATACACTCAAGACTAATAAAGTAAGTGACAAGTCCAGAGCATGTGGATCATATCATCAATGACCTAAAACGTCAATGGACGCTGAAGTTTGATAGAAAAAGGTCACTTTAGCTGTACAGACGATCAAACCAGAAAACATACAGGCATTATAAAATTTTCTTAAAGTGATGAAGCAACTTGTAAAATTTGCACTGAATATTTCTCAGGTAGCCATCCCTCTAATGAAGCTATTGGACACCCATGTACACTCTGAATGTATCAATGAATAGGAAGTAAGTTTTGAAATTTTACACAAATGAGTTACATAAGCAGTGATATTGTTTTATTTTATTTGAATTAATGTGTTGCACATATGCACACTAGGTCAAAATGTTAATAAAGATATGATACTCATAGATAAAACAGCATTTAGCTATGAGTCAGGCGCATTTATATATGCATAAAAGAAACAAAGTCAAACAGAAAACAAATTGTCAGCAGTAATATATGGATGTGAGAAATTCCAGCAATATGTCTGTGGTAAAGAAGTTTTGGTAGAAAGAGTCCATAAACCTTTGTGAAGAATATTAAGGCAGTATTTAGAAGACAACTCTGATATTGCAAAGGATGCTTTTTCCTCAGCAAATGTATAATTTGAAAATAAAATACAGATAGGAAAGAAATCTATTATATGCAAATTTGCTGACTAAGGCATATTTATTAGAGAAGCATGAAGTAGTGATTTAAGAAGAAATATTGATTCTTTGAGTAACCTATAAATTATCAATAACACAAAAAGTAAAAGAAATTTTAAATATTTAATAACAATAATGTGTTAATGCATATATGGAAAGAAATTTAATTGAAAGACTGGCCTAGGCATGAATCACTAATAAAGAAAGAAATTCAATTGTATCTTATTTTTCTTACAAGGAAAAAACACAGTTTTATGTAAATTATTAACACTTTTAAAATAATATCTCTAAATCAATGAAGAAGACAAATGCTAGAGAGAAAACATAAATATATGTAAATAGTAATGCTAAAATACAGATCAAGAACTAATGTGCATTGCTTGGGTATTCTGAGTTGGCTAGAACAACCAGCACAAGTTTATGGCATATACAGTTCATATCATATCAATAACATACAGAAAGTAATGCTAACCTACCTGTTCTGATGTTGTGCATTATAAGTGCAGGCTATCTTTTTAAGTACCCTTAAATAATCAATCTACTAGACACAGCAAAAACAAGTTAGAATAGAGGTTACCTGATGTTTTTATATCTGATAATGGTATGTAATACAAAAGTCAACAACTTAACTCTGTGTATGAGCAGACGTTCATTCATATAACTGTCCAAACAGTGAATAATCTCTTAGCAACAAACACTAGCAAATGTTCTGATGACTGTAACCTTGAAGTTTTGAAACACAGCAATACTCTGTTGTAGAGTGGTATTCTTTTACCGCATTACTTAATTCAGCTAAGGTATTAATGCTCAAAAGTTAAGATAAAAGTTAAGGAAATTGTAGAACAAGATCAGATGAAATTAAAAATGTAAGAAGTTGAAGAGACAAAAAAAGAATACAAATTCCATAGCAAATTTTGTAACTTTAATATGCAGAAGATGGTCAAGAATCTGAACTTAGGTTTGATGTTATTCATATAGAAGATGACAAACTGAACTGAATGAATCACAAACATATGTGTAAGACAAGTATATCAAATTCAGGAGAGGAAGAGTAGCCAGAATTGTTACAACTAGTATAAACATAAGAAACTAGAGAGTGGGTGATCTGTGAACATCAAGAGTTGCATTGATATCATTGATTGACACTATACAATAATTGATCAGACACTCTGATAATGGATAGGACATACTTATAAAGTAACTATATATATATATATATATATATATATATATATATATATATATATATATATATATATATATATATATATTAAGACCTGCTATAGTGTCAGGCTAATGTAAACAGTGTACATAGTTATTCAAGATGTTATGAATAAATACTATGGAATTCATTCAACTGTATTTGAAAAATAAAAAAAAATGTTTGAGAAAAAATAGAGCTGCATTGAAAAGCTCCTGTATTTGTGTCTCAAGAGGAGCTCTAGAGCAACAAAAAACACTCCAAAAGGAAGACCAGATGAGGAAAAAAAAAGAAAGCATCTTATCGAATACTCCTTATTTAAATTAACTCAAAAACAGCCAGACATATGGATTGTTTAAGTTACTTATGATGCTAAAGACTAAAAACTACATTTAAAGAAATGTTTATCAATAAGAATAAAATTATTTTGATATAAAATGTAGTAACATGTTTAGTGTAAGATTAAGTACAGTTTAAAATGATTGAAGTAGTTAATGCCTGCTACCTAATGGGATGTGTATAAATTGGATATATTGTTTAACTAAAAAGTAGGGATATTGTATGTGGGTTTTATTTCTTTAGTTTTGCCAATACCTAGCTACAGAAAGTTGCATATCATGAGGTACAGTTCTTACTGGAGACAATTAAAATATATGCCTAAATGAGTCTAGAAACACATCCCCAAAACCTTCTTCACTGGTCATCCTGACCAACACACAATTGATAAAAGTGCTGTGGCACAGTGTTAAGTCCTGAATATGTGAAACAAGCCATTAACCCCTATTCCTGTATTTATCTGATTTACCTTCAAAGGATAAAATTGCAGTACCTCCAAAACAACATGATAATCAAGGAGTTTTACTCATGTCTTTTTCTCCATGTTGAAGTTTTTATTTATGTGTCAAGTGATTCACTATTTTAGCACAGAAATAACTCATATCCAAAGTACTCACTCCGCTAGTAATCACAATGTAAAATAAAATAAAAAAGAAATATCGTAAGTATCTTACAAGTAATTGTACTCTTGTAATACTGCTACCTAATAAATAAAATATTTTTTTTTATTAACAGGAAAAGTACAAGTCCTTCATCAATACCATTTTAACTGAAGACAATATTACAATCGCGTGTCATTTGAATCTGGTACAGTTGCTTTTAGAACTACAAATGCCCCTTTGTGAGAAGAAAAAAAGAATCCTGGTGCTTTTTCAAAGTATACATATGTCTAAAAACACTGAAATGTCTGGTATAATTAAATTTTTCACACAGACTTCAGTTTCTAACACATTGTTTTCATAAAGATGCTGCTCATCACAAGTGTAATATACCTTATGTCAGTCTTTCTCAGGATGGGGAGGAACAAGTCCATTTCATGTCAGAAAAAGCAAGTCAGAAAGCACTGTGTAATCTTATCCAGTGAACATCATTTTTACTGGGATCATAATAAAGACACACACAGAATAACCAATGGCTATCTAAATGTGACTGCAAAAAAGAAAAGGATATAAGCCAAATCATGACTTTTCACTCTGTAGGCATGTGTGTGCGTGTGTGTGTGTGTGTGTGTGTGTGTGTGTGTGTGTGTGTGTGTGTGTGTGTGTGTGTATATGTGTGTGTGTGTATATGTGTGTGTGCGTGCACGAGCATGCTCTTGCGTACATGAAAGAAATAGAAAAAAATGAAATCACTGTTGGTGAACATGTACAAACTGTACCAGCATTGATTTTCTCTGAAAATGGCATCTGTGGAATGCAACACTGGGAACTGAACTAAAAAAATTATAACCTCATTGACTTTACTCTTAATAAGTGCTAAGGAAGCATAATGTTTGCCCAATACAATATGCGTTCTGTCTTGTATTTATAGGGCTTAAGCTCTCATGCATCTATTAAATATTTAAAGCAATATGCATTGACTCCTAACATTTTTTCTTCACCAGCTTGCATGTCCCCCATATATTACAGTATTCATATTTCTCATTTTTCTAATATATTCCGTCATTCATAGGCATACTCTCTTACTCATGTCCCTAGCTTATTCCAGCACTCATATGAGTATTCTCTTACTCGTGTCCTCAGCGTATGTCAGTATTCTTATAAGTGTACAAGATTACTTATGTCTCCAGTATATTTCATATTCCTTTAAGAGTCCATTTACTCATGCAGTGTATTCTAGTATTCCAATGAGTGTACCCTTATACATGTCCCCAATATGTTTCATATTCTTTTTAGGGTACATTTACTAATGTAGTGGATTCTAGTATTCCTATGAGTATACTGTTATTCATATCAGCAGTATATTTCAGAGTTCCATTGAGGATATATTTACTCATGTAGTGGATTCTAGTATTCCTAGGAGTATACTATTCTTCGTGTCCCCAGTATATTTCAGTGTTAGTTTTGAGGGTACATTAGCTCATGTAGTGCATGCTAGTATTCTTATGAGTATACTCTTATTCATTTCCCCAGTGTATTCCAGTGTTCTTTTAGGGTACATTTACCCAGGAGGTAGTGTTTTCTAGTAATTCTATGAGTGTACTTTTACCCATGAAAATATTTCAGTGTCATCTGTGGGGACATTGACTCATGTAGTGTATTCTAGTATTTCTAGGAGTGCACTCTTATCCATGTCCCTAATATATTTCAGTGTTCCTTTGAAGATACATTTACTTACAGTATGTAATATGTTCCATTATTCCTATGAATGCAGTTTTAGTCAAGTTCCCAGTATATTTCAGTGTTCCTTTTAGGGTAGATTTACTCATGTAGTGTATTTTAGAATTAATATAAGTGTACTATTATTTATGTTCCCAGTATATTTCAGTGTTACTTTGAGGGTACATGGAGTCAAACAGTAGATTCTCATATTCCTAACAGTGTACTTTTATTCATATTCCCAGTATATTTCAGTGTTCCTTTGAGGCTGCATTTACTTATGCAGTGTATTCTATTATTCCTGTGAGTGTACTCTTATTCATGTCCACAGTATATTTTATATTTTATATTTCAGTGTTCCTTTTAGGGTACTTTCAATCCTGTAGTGCATTCTAATATTCCTATGTGTGTACTCCTATACATGTCCCCAGTATATTTCAGTGTTTCTTTTGGGTACATTTTCTCCAGTAGTATGCTCTGTTATTCCTATAAGTGTACTCTTATTCCCATCTCCAATATATTTCAGTGTTCTACTGCGTGCACATTTACTCATGTTGTGTATTCTAGTATTCCTAGGAGTATACTATTTTTTCATGTGTCCAGTATATTTCAGTGTTCCTTTAAGGGTACATTTACTCTTATAGTGTTTTCTAAAATTCCTATGAAAGCTGACCTATTTATGACTGCAGTATATTTCAGGTTTCCTTTTAGTGTACGTATACTCATGCAGTGTATTCTATATTTCTCATGAGTGTACTTTTATTCATGTACATAGGATATTTCAGTGTTCCTTTTAGTGTACATTTATTTATGTAGTGCATTCTAGTATTCTTATGAGTGTACTCTGACTTATGTCCCTAGTATATTTGAGTGTTCCTTTGAGAGTTCATTTATCATGTAGTGTATTCTAGTATTCCTATTTGTGTACTTCTATGCATGTCCACAGTATATTTCAATGTTCCCTTTGAGGGTAGATTTACTCATGTATTGTATTTTAGTATTTATGTGAGTGTACTATTATTTAAGTTCACAGTATATTTCAGTGTTCCTTTGAGGGTACATTTAGTCAAGCAGTAGATTTTCATATTCCTATGAGTCTACTTTTATTCATATTGCCAGTATATTTCAGTGTTCCTTTGAGGCTGCATTTACTTATGCAGTGCATTCTGTTATTCCTATGAGTGTACTCTAATTCATGTCACCAGTATATTTCCGTGTTCTTTTTAGGGTACATTTAATTATGTAGTTGATTCTAGTATTCCTATGATTTTACTCTTATTCATGTTTCCAGTATATTCCAGTGTTCCTTTGTGGGTGCATTTACTCATGTAGTATATTCTAGCATTTCTGTAAGTGTACTCTTATTCATGTCCACAGTATATTTTATATTTTATATTTCAGTGTTTCTTTTGTGGTACATTTAATCTTGTAGTATATTCTAGCATTCCTATGTGTGTACTCCTATACATGTCCCCAGTATATCAGTATTCCTTTGAGGGTACATTTACTCATGTAGTATATTCTCGTATTCCTATGTGTGTACTTTATTAATGTCCCCCATATATTTCAGTGTTCCTTTGAGGGTACATTTACTCATGTAGTATATTCTAGTATTCCTATGAGAGTGCTCTTATTCATATCCCCAGTATATTTCAATGTTACTTTGAGACTACATTTACTCATGTAGTGTATTCTATTATTCTCATGAGTGTACTCTTTTTCACGTACCCAGTATATTTCAGTGCTCCTTTTAGGGTGCATTCATTAATGTAGTGGATTCCAGTATTCTTATGAGTGTACTGTTGTTCATGTTCATAGTATATTTGAGTGTGCCTTTGAGTGTTCATTTACTCATGTAAAGTATTCTAGTATTCCTATTCATGTACTTTTATGCATGCCCCCGTACACTTCATATTCCTTTTAGGGTACATTTACTCTTGTAGCAAATTTGAGTTTTCCTGTGAGTACAGTCTTATGCAGGTCCCCAATATATTTCAGTGTTCCTTTTTGGGGAAATTTACTCGTGTAGTGTATTCTAGAATTCCTAGGAGTCTACTATTTTTCATGTCCCCAGTATATTTCAGTGTTCCTTTAAGGGTACATTTACTCATGTAGTGTAGTCTATTATTCCTATGAATTTATTCTTACTCATATGCTCTGTTTGTTACAGTACTCATATGTGTCTACACTTACTCATATCCCCAAAATGTTCCAGTATTACTCTTAGCATACATTTTATATGTTCAGTCTATTCCACTATCCCTATGAGTGTACTCCTATGCACAAAGTATATGTCAGTAATCCTAGAAGTGTACAGTTATGCATGTCTGCGATTTATTTATGTATTGCTATGATTTTCCTTTTCCTCATGACTCCAGTGTATTTCAGCATTCCTCTCAATATAGTCTTGATCATATCCCAGGTAGATTTTGGTAATCCTTTGTATGTACTCTTGCATATGTCTACATTATATTTCAGTAGTTCTGTGAGTGTACTCTGTCTGTCTCATGTCCCCAATATTTCCCATTATTCCCAAGAATGCACTCTTGCTCATGTCCCCAGTGTGTTGAAATAGTTCTATGAATGTAGACTTGCTCATGTCCCCAGTATACTCTAGTTTCACTACATATTTTCTCTTTTTCATGCCCACAGTATATTCTGGGTTCCTATAACTATATTCTTACACATTTTCTCAGTATATCCTCTTCTCCATTACTAATCAGCTAAGGATAATTATATTCATTTTTTTCTTTCATTTGTTTTTGTGTGCATGTTTTGCTATACTATCAAAATTTTAGCTTTGTTCATGTAGTTTCAAAGAATACAGACCTTTGTTGGTATTTCTTCCTTGTTTGTACCTTTCATGATTTATTTTTCCCCAAATACGGCTCCATAACGTCTGCTTGAAAACATAATTAACGATGGCCATTTATCTCTACCAAAACTGTGAAAAAAGTGAAGCCATTTTATCAAAATCCTGTCAGTCAGAACACAAAATTGCCCAAAGTATTTTTGTGTGATGCACTGCATTCTTCACATTACAAACAGCATACAACAGCTTCTCTTCAGGAAACACCTGGAAAGATTGTAAGGGACAAGTATGTTCAGTTATGTTAATTCCTGCACTTAGCCTTAGGTGATGTTTTATTATAGTCATTAGCCATTACCATTTGGAATAGAATGTATAAAGACAAAAGACACAGGTAAAGTGTCCTCAGAAATGGGAATGCCATTTTTTTGTACTTTATGATTAATTATTTGCCTTTTCTGTCAATATATACATTACTGACAACTGTTAATAATTTTGTTATATGAACATAAAATGGTAAAAGGCAAAAAAGTCTTATGAAGAGACAATGACCATCACATCTTGGTATATTTTCAAGTCAGCAGCCTAAACGTTCAAAAGATTGAGATTGCACTCTACTACTATGAAATAAGTTGACAATCACAAAAATGTTTTTATTTAGATAAAATCTTAACGTTTTGCTCTCTATGAATAATATTAGGAAAACAACAGGAAGTGAGACTCTCAGACACACTGAATAAGTTCTTCACATGCACAACAAAATACTGAGTTTGGTGGTTTTATTAACAAGAATATACGTGTGTGTGTGTGTGTGTGTGTGTGTGTGTGTGTGTGTGTGTGTGTGTGTGCAGTGTATATATATATATATATATATATATATATATATATATATATATATATATATATATATAGGTATATTATTTTTAAACAAATGATGCTGAAGTAACAGTATTCTACATAATCACTGAAGTTCTTTTTAGCAAAGTAAGTTTGTACAAGAAAAGAAAACTTGAAAATAAGTATGAAATGATAATGAAGTCAGGAACCAAAGTAATAAATTGCAGGAAACTAAACAATTGTGTCGCAATGTGTAATAGACACTGGGCTATAAAATAAGAAGAAATATTTAATAATAAAGAAAGTAAAAAGAAAAATGTCTATGCATATATTGACTAACAACCCTATACAAACAGACCAACTGATGAGTATTAGTGCATATCACTGTAAAATGAGGAGAAAGGAGTCTAAATGCATATATGCAGACAGATTTTTACTTAGGACAGTTGCTATTGCTAGAAAAAAAATGATAGAAGAAACTGTAAATTAAAGTAAGTTATACAAAAAATATAAATTAAGAAATTATAGCCACACAGTGAACCACGTGAACTGCTTTATTGAATACAACAATAATATTAAAACAGTAGTACTAAATGCTTTCACCCATTAACATCAGGGCATCATCAGAGTACTGAAAAAATGTTAACTCGAACATCCTTTATATATGCAAAGTTAATACATCGATTACATCATTGAAAACTAATTAAATTAATTGAATAATGAATGTCTCTTAAAGCAACTTGGCACAGAAAAGGCTTAGTGAACTCAATAGATGCAATAACATATAACACCATTCTGAGGATTGAAAAATAGATTGAAAATTGGGAGATAAATGTTATAAATAATAATATAATGAATATATTCATTTAATAAATATATATAAATATAATAAATATATATATATATATATATATATATATATATATATATATATATATATATATATATATATATATATATATATATATATATCAAAAAAGATATATGTGTTAAATATAATATCATATAAAATAAAAATGTAAATAAATAAAAATATATTCACATGTGGTGCACCTTTACAAATATAAGTATCAACATAAATGGCCTTATGAATATGTCATATAAAATGTGACATATTTTAAGATACTAGAAATAGATACTACATCGTTAATACCAGGCAATGTACAGGCGTTCAATCTAAGTTGCCAAAGGCATTCCTTTGCCTCCAGCATTGTCTTCTCATCCCTGCCCTTGTGTATGTTCTGAGGAATTCTGTCAATAATAAAAAATAAAAAAACATTTAAAGTTGGGACATCTAACACTGTGCATGTATAGGAAACTAGTGGTCTTAGATTTCCTAATATCTCTAACATGCTCTACATTCCGTTCCCTTAACTTTCTAATTGTTTTTCTGATGTAAAATGCAGAACATGCTGAACAGGTTGCTAAATACACTACCGTCTTTGTATTGCAATTGCAATACCCTGGACATCTAATGGTTTTTCCATAATTAGTAATAGCAACATATGGACCATCATTAATATAGTTGCATGTGTGACAGGTTCCGCATTTACTCATTTTGGACATTTTATAAATGTCCTTACTAATATTCATCTCATAAAGATCCTTTAGATTCCTACCTCTACTGCACGTAATCTTGGGCTGAGGGCCAAGGGCTTCTAATAACTCAACATTGTTGTTGAAAACACTTGTCCAGGTCTCCCTGAGAATGTTAACTATATGCTGTCCTGTATCATTATACGATAAAATAAAAGTGTCATATCTTAACATATTGAAATTAACATTCAACATATTGTCACAGCCATATTTAATAATAGGTCTATAAGTCATAGATCTTTTAATAAAAATTTCCCTTTTTATGTTTGAAACAAGTTCGTTGGGGTATCCTCTATCTAGGAACATACAAGATATTTTTTCAATTTCTATGTTAAAAATGTTGTCATCACTAATAATTCTTGACAACCTAACCATTTGCCCTTTAACCAAATTCCTTTTTTGATAAAAAGGATGACAACTATTAAAATGTAGAAAGGAATATGAAAACGTTTTCTTTCTAAAAATGTTAGATTGAAATCCATCATCACCATAGGATAAGGTAAGATCAAGATATTCACAGTAGTTGTCATGAATATTGCTAGTGAATTTTAAAAAATCAGAAGTAGTTCCTAGATACTCTATGAATTCAATCAGCTCATATTTCATACCAGTCCAAAAAATAATAATGTCATCCAAATATTGTAAAAATAAGGATACCTTTGGCCAATATATAGATGTAAAAACTAATTCGGTTTCCTAATTAGCTAGCACCAAATTAGCATATATTGGTGCACACCTAGCACCCATAGCCACACCTGTACTTTGCCTGTAATAGTCACCATTAATAAAAATATAGTTATTCTCCAACACTATTTCCATTAAATCTGTCAACAATCTACATTCATACCACTATTTTTCAATAAACTGGCTTCAAACATAGCTAGGCCTTGCTTGTGGGGAATAACGGAAAACAAATTCACCACATCAATAGTGGCCATAATCAAGTTTAGAATCAGTTGTAGCCTTAGTTTGTCTAAATCCAAACAATGCCAGGAATCTTTTAAAATGTGTGGTAAATTCTCTAAAGTTGCTTTACAATGAACATCAATATAGGATGCCATAGCCTCAGTTTTTGACCCTCTGGCTGACACAATTGGCCTAAATGGTGGATTATTGACATCCTTGTGTATCTTAGGGATGCCAAAAATACTTGGAGTGATAGGAAAATCAACAGTGAGATAAGAATATTCCTCTCTGCTAACAGTGCCATCAATAAGAAATTCATAAAGTAACCAATCTATTTTCGTATAGGCCCTCAACATCTCATACTTGGTAACTTTTTCATAAGTATTCGTGTCACTAAGCATAATAGTTATTTTGTTATAATAGTCAATATTGTTCATAATTACCACACCCCCTCCCTTGTCTGGTTTTATAACCCGAAATTTATCAGATGTAGTGATTTCTTTAAGACAAAACTGCTCGGCTGATGTTAAATTCTCATCCATACTTTTCACATTCTTCAAAACTCTTCTTATCTGTGTCTCACACAGTTTTTCAAAAATATAAATCATTGGATTGTTTGGTGGTATGAATGTACTATTTCGCTTTAATGTAAAGTGACCACTATTTATCGTGCAATCCTTGTTGTTTGAAAAAAAACACCTTCAAATTTAATAATCTAGTATATAATTTTAAGTTAATTAAAATTCTCCCAACATCAAGCTTAAAAGATGGAACAAAGGTAAAACCTCTTTTAAAAAGAGTTAGAAATCATGTCCAAAATGCTTGTCAGTATAATTATACAAACTAAAACCACCGTCAGAAACAATAAAACAGTTGTTAGTAGTGTTAAAAGTATCAGGTTTTTGAGGGCACGATGATTCATCATATAACATACAGTTGCTTGTATTATTAACACTACTAATGGCATCAGTATTTATACCATAACTCAAAAAATTAAAATCATCATTGACAGTAAAATTGCTGTGCTCACATACATCTATCTGTGCCAAGCATTGTTCCTGTTGTTGTTGTAATATCTGTTCTGTTGTACATACTGTGCACCTTGTCTGTTGCGTAACCTCTCCGACCTCCTCAAGGTCGGTGTTTCTAAAAAATCTCCCTGACCTTCCTCATAATCAAGATGATCAAAATTATCATTGTTTCTATTTCTATTTGTCCGTACAGGTTCTACATTGTTAGGTGTTGCCAAACCATCTCTGTCATGAGTGTTACCATCCTTTGATTTAATAGTCTGTTTCATATTCTTATATTGTTTAAATGTGTATAAATATGTTGTTTTTATAAACATTCATGTCTCTACATAGTTTATCATTTTTAATGTCCAAACCAAGATTCGTGTACTTGTCAATTTCCTTAAATATGTTTTCCAAGCGAAATTTATTATGCTCAAACAACAAATCCTGTCTAATACTTTTATCTAACAATAACAATTGCTCATTTAAAACTGTAAGCTTGGAATTGTTGTTACGTATAATAAGTTTTACCAACTTAATACCAGTTTTGTCAAACAATTCAAGTAATTGATCAAAAAACACAGTACCTTCAACGAACCCATATAGCAATTTAAAAATACGAAGTCCCTTCAGAACTTGACCCAGTTCCAACGACCTTTCCAGGTACACATTATCCATTTGTAAAGATTTAAAAGTTCTCAGAACCCTCTCAAATCGTTTGAACTGCTGATTTAAACTACCCACGTCTTTTAAATTGTAATCCCGGTTACTCGCAAGTGTCGGTGCAGCCAAAAGAACTTGTAAGTCCAAAAAATTACTTCCCACGCTCGGTAAAATGCCTTCAACACCTCCAGTACATCCGTTCCTAGTGTTCAGGGCCAGATTAGGCGATGGACCAGCAAATCTCACATTTCCTGTGTTGGCACCACCTCCTGCAGAGCTTCTTGAACCATGACTAGCTGACGGTTTGTGAAAGCTAGTGTTGGGGGTGGAATGTAGTGTATACACACGTTCCTGGGAATCAGTAATGAGAACATCAACTTCAGTGGGACTCTTGTCGCCCCTCTCTGGTAACATTTTAATAAGGTATTGTGTAATCTCCATGTGTTGAAGCAAAAGCTGCTCCATGTCAACGAAACTGAGCAGTCTCAATCAATAAAAATGTATAAACACGCAAATGAGCGACAACAACCACGGATGGCCGAAAAATAAAAGATAAAATATAAAAATGAAAAGAAAAAATCAAAAAGAAAAAAAAAATATATATATATATATATATGTATGTATATATATATATATATATATATATATATATATATATATATATATATATATATATATATATATAGGACAGTTCTAGAGAACACTAGACTGGTAAGAAAATATAGCCACACATTGAACCGCGTGAACTGCTTTATTGAATAAAACAATAATATTAAAACAGTGGTACTAAGCGCTTTCACCCATTAACATCAGAGCATCATCAGAGTACTGAAAAAATGTTAACTCAACCATCCTTTATATATGCAAAGTTAATACATCAATTACATCATTGAAAACTAATTAAATTAATTGAATAATGAATGTCTCTTAAAGCAACTTGGCATAGAAAAGGCTTAGTGAACTCAATAGATGCAATAACATATAACACCATTCTGAGGATTGAAAAACAGATTAAAAATTTGGTGATAAATGTTATAAATAATAATATAATGAATATATTCATTTAATAAATAGATATAAATATAATAAATATATATATATATATATATATATATATATATATATATATATATATATATATATATATATATCAAAAAAGATGTATGTGTTAAATATAATATCATGTAAAATAAAAATGTAAATAAAAATATATTCACATGTGGTGTACCTTTACAAATATATGAATCAACATAAATGGCCTTATGAATATGTCATATAAAATGTGACTTATATTTAAAATATTAGAAATAGATGCTACATCGTTAATACCAGGCAATGTACAGGCATTCAATCTAAGTTGCCAGTTCTAATGTTGAGTTATTAGAAGCCCTTGGCCCTCAGCCCAAGATTACGTTCAGTAGAGGTAGGAATCTAAAGGTTCTTTATGAGATGAATATTAGTAAGGACATTTATAAAATGTCCAAAATGAGTAAATGCAGAGCCTGTCACACATGCAAATATATTAATGATGATCCATATGTTGCTATTACTAATTATGGAAAAACCATTAGATGTCCAGGATATTGCAATTGCAATACAAAGATGGTAGTGCATTTAGCAACCTGTTCAGCATGTTCTGCATTTTACATCTGAAAAACAATTAGAAAGTTAAGGGAACGGATTGTAGAGCATGTTAGAGATATTAGGAAATCTAAGACCACTAGTTTCCTATACATGCACAGTATTAGATGTCCCAACTTTAAACGTTTTTTATTTTTTATTATTGACAGAATTCCTCAGAACATACACAAGGGCGGGGATGAGAAGACAATGCTGGAGGCAAAGGAATGCCTTTGGCAACTTAGATTGAACGCCTGTACATTGCCTGGTATTAACGATGTAGTATCTATTTCTAGTATCTTAAAATATAAGTCACATTTTATATGACATATTCGTAAGGCCATTTATGTTGATACTTATATTTGTAAAGGTACACCACATGTGAATATATTTTTATTTATTTACATTTTTATTTTATAAGATATTATATTTAACACATATATCTTTTTTGATATATATATATATATATATATATATATATATATATATATATATATATATATATATTTATTATATTTATATATATTTATTATATTTATATCTATTTATTAAATGAATATATTCATTATATTATTATTTATAACATTTATCTCCCAATTTTTAATCTATTTTTCAATCCTCAGAATGATGTTATATGTTATTGCATCTATTGAGTTCACTAAGCCTTTTCTGTGCCAAGTTGCTTTAAGAGACATTCATTATTCAATTAATTTAATTAGTTTTCAATGATGTAATTGATGTATTAACTTTGCATATATAAAGGATGGTCGAGTTAAAATTTTTTCAGTACTCTGATGATGCCCGGATGTTAATGGGTGAAAGCGCTTAGTACCACGGTTTTAATATTATTGTTGTATTCAATAAAGTAGTTCACGCGGTTCACTGTGTGGTTATATTTTCTTACCAGTTTTACTCACTTTTGTTCTATAAATTAAGAAATGTGAGCAAAGGAAATGCATGTATGCAGATAATACAACAGTAGGATCAGACAGTCATTCCTAGAAAGTGAAAATGAGAAGCATCAAGTAAAAATTGAAGAAGTGAGTGCCACAAACTTTGTTATTATCTTTTTTTTTAAAAGAAAGTGTTTTGTAGTGGCATGTACCTGCCCTTGATGAAACCAAATTGGGTTGGGTTCAGTTTCTGTAGATTTCCTTTGTCATTATTAATCATTTCCATGATAGTTCTATCCACAGTGTTGCATATGAGACTACTGAGACTTATGGGTCTGTAGGTTCCAGCATCTGTAGACAGCCCACCTTTGTGCAGAAGGATGACTATTGCTGTTCTCCATTCACGAGGCACAAAGACTATTTGGAGGCCACAGTTAAATAGCAATTCCAGAAGGTCAGATAGGCTATATTTCATGCTATTTAGAAGGCATCCTGTGATATTGTCTAGGACCTTTGATGCAATATTCTTGGCCTGAGAGAGAGCATTAAGGACCTGTTACCTGTTGATAGAAGGGGGAGTTATATTTGATGTTATTTCCTGAGGGAAGGTTGAGGTGGAGAGGGGTAAAGTTGAAGCTGAATTTGTCAGGCAGTAGGTTTGCTATGTAGTTCTGGCTCAGTATAGGTAACTCCATTAACAATATTTATTTATTTTTATTTTTATTTTACATTTGTTGACTGGGTTTGTCTGAATGAGGTAAGTAACCCTTTTTTAGCTTTTTCTCAGGGAGAAAAGCTCCAGTTGTTATACAGATTATCATTTACAAAAGTAGGTAAACAAACAACAACAGGATTATAAAACTATTCATAGAAATGTATACATGAAAAACAAGGATTTTCTAGAGTAAAGTAATTGTTATGTCTGTCAGATTTAGTATCTTACATTATTCAGAAGGACTGACGATAGTTTTCTCACCAGGCTTAAAATCTTACATCATTCAGATAAGAATATATGACATATGCGTAGAATAGAGAAATGAATGTGAGACAAGGTCTTGTAAGTTACATAAGTTGGGAGCAGATAGAGGTGTGCAGTTAGGGGTGATCTGATGCTTATGGGGGGGGTGAGTACAGTGGCAGGACCATTGGTTTAACAGGTATTCTTTTGTAGCTTCCTTGAATTGGCTAAGTAGCTTAAGCGACCTGATCTCAAGTGGGAGTTTGTTCCATGTGTTGGAAGGATTATAGCTATAAAGAATACATCCTTTCTTAGTTTTAGGTTTCTGGATTTGTAGCAGATCTTGGTTAGAGCTGCGGAGGGATCTAGCAAGTGAATAGTGGGAGATGAGAGATGATAGGGTAGGACAGTAATAAGGCTGATACAGGATAGAGTGGATGATCTGGAGCTGAGAGCAAAGAAGCTGGTGAGGTAATTCAAGCCAGTTAAGGTGTTTGAGTGCGAGACAGTGATGTGACTTGTAAGTTTGATGGGCTGCAAATTTGGCTATCTTGTTGTAGGTAGATTCAAGTTTGGCTAGAAGTGTTGAGTTGAGGCAAGTAAGAATTTGAGAGCCATATAATAGACTAGGTAGGAGGTAGGCATAAGAGAGAGTTACTTTAGCTTCATTGGTAAGAAAATGTTTGTTCCAGTAGAGGAGTCCTAGTTTCTGATGAGTTTTCTTGATGCAGTTATTAATGTGTACATCAAATTTAAGTTGGTTGTCAATTATGATACCTAAGAGTTTGATGCTAGATTCAACCTTGATGTGCATGTTGTTGGACAGGATTGTGAAGGCTGATTTTATGTACTTGTAGTTTTTTGGAAGAAAAAGCAGTAGCTTAGTTTTTTTTTTTTTTTTGGATTAAGGATAAGCTGGCTCTCAGTGAGCCAGGTTTCTACTGAGTTAAAGGAAGTCTGTGTTGCACAGATGAGTTCAGAGGGACAGTCAGCAATAGTGATGACCATAGAGTCATCAGCATATTGGACCAGTGATGACTGAGAACAGGAGGCATAAATGAGATTAGTAGAGATGTTGAAAATTAGTGGACCAAGGATAGAACACTGAGGGACACTCATTTTAACTGGGAGAGGAGGGGAGAGAGCAGACTGCCACTTAACTGCTTGAAATCTGTCAGTGAGGTAGCTGGAAAACCATGCAACAGTAGCAGGGGAGAAGTTAAGGCTGCTTAGTTTGTGCAGAAGGAGATGATGAGACGGTGTCAAAAGCTTTAGAGAGGTCTAGGAATAGGCAGGTGACAAGTTTTTTGTTATCTCTGGCAAGGGAGATAGTATTAAGGAATAACAGTAAGGCAGTAGTTGTACTATGCTTAGGCCTAAACCCATGTTGAGTGGGTGTGTATAGATTTTCATGGAGTAGGTAGTGCATAACCTGTTTATGTATGAATTTTTCTAAAACTTTAATAAGCTCCGCACACATTTGTGTATAGCCTTTGAGGTTGCGGACATAGTTAAAGAATGCTTTGTTGTTGCCTTTGGCCTGGGAGGGCCAAATGTACTTCAAATTTGGCTTAGGTAGACTTTATTTGTCCTCAGAGTTGTTTGTTTAGTTTGATGGTAGGGCATTTATCCTGCTGGGTGTTACACATCCTAATTTTTGCCATGATTTTCTTCCTTCTTTTATACAGCCTATTGATGTTGCGATTCCATCAGGGAGGCTTGTTTTCTGAGTTAGTTCTTCACTTCTTCCTGGTGAGTACAGCTGCCTCTATGCAGCTATAAACATGCATATATAGGGTTTCTGTGAACAGTTCTGTGTAAGCATCAGTGTTCTCAGGTTTTATGTGGGCTTGAAATTTTGCCCATTTATTACTTAATAGTAGGAAGTTAACTTTTGAGTAGTTTAATTCTGGGGTTAGCTGTTTTTTTTTACTTCTAAGGAGACCATTTTATGTTCTAAACTTACCAGAGAAGACATTATACTAAGCATGTGCAGCACTCTCTATATTAGTGAAGACCAGATCCAGTATGGTTGCACTGTTGGTCAGTGCACTGACAATCTGGTCCAGGGAGTTTGTGTTTACAAAATCCAGGAATCTCTGTGCCCATACATTTGGTGTTGTATATGATTCCCAGTTAATACTGAAATAGGTTCAGTGGTTCATAGGTAGGTACTAGGCTATTAGCCCTAGGGCCTATATAAGCCTAACCAAAAAGGTACCCTGGCTTTTGCCACCCAAGAAAATTATTTTCCTGTGCACCTGTCAAGCAGAGCCACAGAAGTGATCCCTGGGGTGAATTTCCTATTTCCCATCCAATCATCAAGATTTTTCTTGAAGAGTGCTAATGAGGAGCTCTGCTTGACATAAATAGGTAGTCTGTTCCAGAGTATGGGAAGTCTCTGGGACAGGAATTAATCCCTCCAGTATGTTCTGTTTATTGTGGTAACAAGGTTTAGGTGCCTAGAGTGTGTAGCTTGGAGGGATTGGGATTTTTTTAAGTGGAGCATGTCCAACAGCTCTGGGTTTGACGTAGCTTTGTATGTTAGGCAGAGATCACCTCTGAGTAGGCGGTATGCAACAGAGTAAAGCTGGAGTTTTTTGAGACAGTCTCCATTGGGCATCTGTTCGAAGCCAGTAATCCTCTTTGTGAGGTATTTATGTGGCCTTTCCAGTTTTTGTAGATGTCTTGTGAGGTACATATCAAAAGAGGCATTGTACTCTATAATGGGTCTAATGAGTGATAAGTAGAGGGGAACAATGACCTCTTTTTTTCTGGATGAAAATCCTTTTGTGATGAGGTGAGCCATGTAGAAGGATTTCCTGACCACTGTGGCGATGTGATTATCATAGGAGAGATTACTGTCCACCTGTGTCCCAAGGTCTCTTATCACACTTTCAGCATTAAGTAGACTACCACTTATGTGGTAGTTCATGGGTACAGAGTTTTTGCCAAATGGGATGACAATACACTTTTTGGCATTGAGCTTCAGGCCATGGCTTTGACACCAGGCATCTGTCTCAGTGAGGCCCTTTTGTAGTATGTCCACATCATTAGGAGTTTCGATTATGGCTCCTAGTTTGCAGTCATCTGCAAATTTTGTTAGCCAAAGACCTTCTGTGTTAGCCTGTACTTCAGAGAAGTAGATACCAAACAGGAGAGGACCCAGGACTGAACCCTGTGGTACTCCACTTGTCACTGGTCTGAAGTCGGATTTGGAGTCTGCTACTTTCACAGTGTGGGTTCTGTCCGTGAGCCATTTGGCAACCCATCTTGTGACATAGGGATTTATTCCTAGTTTAGTGAGCTTATCTATAATTCCAGAATGGGGGATGGTGTCGAAAGCCTTGGCAAGATCTAGATAAGCTGTGTGAACCACCTTACCCTCATCTATGGCTTTGGTGACTGCTTCAAAGAAGTCAATCAGGTTTAGGAGACATGATCTGCCTTTTACAAACCCGAACTGGGTAGGGTCCAGAGTTTGGAGATTACCAATGTCTTTGTTTAATAATTAAATTCATACATGAATATGTTGTTGGGTTGGATGGTGAGTGTTTTCATTTGGTTTAAATGCATGGTATGGGTTTTCGGGGTCATAGAGGGGGACCTATAGATTGCAAGAAAGTGGTACTGGATTTTGCCTACTGTGATTTGAGCTTGGAGAAGGTCAAATGCATTGCCCTGTTTGACCAGCCTTAAGTTTTATATATATATATATATATATATATATATATATATATATATGTATGTATGTATATATATATATATATATATTGTTTATGTAAATCAAGACACCTCCACCTTTAGGCCCTGTCTGTGTAGTAAATGGACTAAATGTGTGGATGGCATTATAACCTGTCACTGTTGATGTGCTCTCCATGGGTTTAAACCATGTCTTAGCGACTGCACAGAAGTCAGCATTCTCTAGGGAGAAAGCAGCTTCTGCGGAGTGGAACTTTGTGTTTAGACGCCTAGCATTGACCAGTAACACCTTTAGATTTTCTTGGTTTTGATTTGCTGTGTTGAAAGTAGTTTCAGTTTGGCATTGACTAAAAAGGTACTATGGGGGAGGAGAATGTTTTAACTAATATTTAAAAGCCTAGATGGGAAAGGTGCAGACCATCCCTGGCAAAGCAGCATGGTCTGTTGACTGTCTCCTTCCATGCTGACAAATATTGCATCTCCTTAGAATGACATCAGAAACTGTAAGTCAATTATTAAAGTCATTCATCTTTTATTCGTATTGTGGCATTATTCTTTAAGAAGGCAAAATACTGCTCAATGCTAGTCTCATACCAGTCTGAGACACATATTCCAAGAGCTCAATGATATCTCTCTTCATATAGTTTAGGGAGGTATGTCTCAGGTCATTTACACCCACATGGTAGTCATAATGGTACTTATTGTCCAATGACTTGAATGAATGCTTAATGTGGTGGATCCTGGTCCCTGATAAGTAACCGACCATGACTTTCTCCTACTGGGTTCATAGAATAGTACTAGGCTAACTGCCCTCATAGGCTATTTTAAGTTTAGCCAATTAACTCATGTGAGAATCAAATCCTGCACCTTGCATCTGTAAGGTAAACACTTTGACCATTACGTCGACCTCCCAATGGTTAGATTGCAGTTTATGTGTGTCCCTAAGTCCCTAACTATGAGGTCAACTTTCAGTGGTGCATTGTTAATATGATAGTTGTAGCATTGCAGATTACATACTGAAATGTTTGACTCTGATAAACAAAACAAATTGGCTAAACTAACTAGATAAGAACTTACTCCAAAGACATATCACTAATGGCTTACATATTTGTAATGTATTAAGGATATACCCAGAGAATTATTGGCCCAAATCAAATAACTGTGTAAGATATTGACAAAATAGTGACTGTCCAGCAGGATAGATTGCTGAATTAACAACTACAGAAGAGCTGAACATCATTGCCCTTAAAGCAGTTGAGATCAGAGAATGGGTGCATCTTCCTAAATTTAAAGAAGAATCGTTCAATGTAGTAAATGGTATTTCACAGTCACAGAAAGCAACTCACATGGTTATAACAAGATCACACCAATGGAAAGATGTATTGCTTCAACAAATGTTACCACTAAGGTCATAGTCAACACATTATATGTCTGGAAGTTGGTGAATCATAGGTCCACCGGGTTCTTTCAGTGTCACCCGTGCAATGATTATGAACAGACATTCTTCAAGACTATGCTCTAAGTAGATAAAGTACCAAGATGTAGCAGTAGCTGATATGTGTCTAGTTTTGGATATACAATTGTTGCATATGGACAAAGATTAATGACTTTACTAGATAGCAAGTGCTAATTTTCTTTAATTCTACAGGACACCTTATATGACAGACATAGCATATTCATAAAGTGTATCTAAAGGTAAACTACACCGAATAAATGAGGAAGAAATAGTGATGGCAGTCATACTCAGATTAGTATATGAATATTTGTAGTTACAGGGATAAATTATAAAAATAAAAACATCCAGTTGTTAAAACCTGCTGATATACATCAGAGTGTGTGTGTGTGTGTGTGTGTGTGTGTGTGTGTGTGTGTGTGTGTGTGTGTGTATGTGAGTGGGGGGAGGGCAAGTGTTCACCCATGACACATTTAAAGAGACAAAGAATGCAATTCTATCCTAGCTGGCATTTAAGGAAAGCAAAATATCATACATATAATCATAGAATAGTCAGTGAGTAATGACTGAAGCAATTGGGGCATTCCCCTTCTCTGGAAGTCAAACTGAAGTTAATAGAAATACAAAATCATAGAAAATCATAGAAAATACAAGTCAACTAGGCCATGTGGCCATTTACACTTTGCTGGTACCCACCTTCACGCCTTACTTCACTTTTGCTAATAGAGATAGGCCAGTTATGCTGGTGATGAGTTTCTGAATACTCAACCATTTGTCTAATTCATTTTTAAAGGAAGAGAGCATGCCACATTTCTTGATTTGGAGTGGAAGTTTGTTCTAGAGAAGGAGTAGCCATTGTATGATGAATCTGTCTTTGATTTGTTTATCTGCTGAAGCAGGTTCAGATCTCTGGCCCAACTGTTCACAGGAGGGATTAATATGAGAAGTTACAAGAGATTTTAGACTGCCAGATTACGAATTGCATGAACACCAACCCAAAGATTGCTCCTATGAAGTCTATAGGATACTGAATGCATAGACAGACTATCCGGTCTCTCTTAGTTGCTCAGGTTGTTTAAGTCAGTGATAGTTTTTGTTAGGGAATTCTGGGGTCTCTTTAATTGCCTAATACATCTAGTAAGATACAGCCAAATGGGGAAATTGTGTTCTATCATACGCCTGATTAGTACATAATAAAGACAGATCAGAATTTCTTTGGATCTGGAGGAGATAATATTTGTAATCAGCCATGCTAGGTGAAAGGTATTCTTAACCATTGTTGCAACATGATGATCAAAAGAGGAGGAATTTTCTACCAATGTTCCAAGGTCTCTCAAATCTTCTTAATTTTGGCATGGGGTGTTGTCTATACTATAAGCTGAATTAAGGAATTGTTTATAAATTGTGACAAAATTGCACTTTTTGGCATTTAGCTTTAGTTCATTTTCTGTGCACCAGGTATTTACATGTGCAAGGTCCAGTTGTAGCTCCTGCATGTCTAAAGGGGATTTGAAAATTATATCCAATTTACCATCATTTGAAAACTCGGTTAACCAGAGATCCTATTCTTTCATTTGATGCTCAGAAAGCATATGGCAAAAACTAGAAGTCCTAGTACAAATCCGTAATGGACTCCTCTAGTTAACTTCATGCTCTCACTGAGTGGGGTCTGTCCTTCAGCCAATTTCCTATCCAGCTAGATAAATAGGGAACAGTCTGAAGCATATTTAACTTGATAATTATGTTACTAAGTGGTACGGTATCAAATATGTTGACAAGGCTAAGGATAAACTGCATGGGCAGTATAACCATTATCCACAGCTTAGTTATTGTATCAAAGAAGTTTACTTGATTCATTAGGAAGGATCTACTCTTAACAAAGCTTAACTGCTAGGGTCAAGTCTTGTAAGACTTTAATATCATAGTTTATTAGGTCAGTTATGACATATTCCATGGCCTAACATATGAGGATCATCAGAACAATGGGACTACAGTTTCAGGGATCCAAGGTGTAGTAATCCTTCTGAAGAGATATCACGGCTGCTGCTACTGTGTACCATACCTCTGGGACAAAGCCAGTGGCTAAGCTTGTGTTGAGTAGATTTAGGAGTATATCCACCAGCACAAATTAAGTCCCATTCAGCAAGCAGCTAGGTGGATTAACAGGTCCCATTGAAGATATATATATATATATATATATATATATATATATGGTTCTACCTGACTTCACCGAAACACCAAAACACCGACAACGCAATCACCGAAACCACATAACCGACAGTACAAAAACACGAAAATTCACATACCCGACAACGAAATAACCGACGGTACACAAACACGAAACCTTATACACTTCACACACCACAATCAACAAACAAAACACATTCCCCATCCAAAAACCACATACACAACACAAGCACACCAAAATCCCTGCAAACCCACACTAAACCTCACATACACAACTACCTACAACCCTGACCCAAACCCTAACCCTAAGGTCCGTCACTACACACTTACCTGACCCGCTCCTAACCCTAACTCACTTATCCCCTAACCCAAACACAATCACTACCGCACACTTACCTGACCCGCTCCTAACCCTAACTCACTTATCCCGCCTAACCCAAACACATTCACTACACACTTACCTGACCCGCTCTAACCCTAACTCACTTAACCCACCCTATCCACACTTACCTTACTCGCACCCTAACGTATACTTACACAGCCTTTTCCCATTTCGGCATCCTCAGCGTCGGTGCTTTCATCCGTCGGGTCGGTCTTCTGCACTGTCGATCTTCTGGGTCCACGTCGTCGGTCTTCTGCACTTTCGCTCTTCTGCGGCTCTCGATTTCGCTGTCGATGTTCCGGCGTGTCGGTGAAGTCAGGTAGAACCGTATATATATATATGTATATCTATATATATATAGGGTCCAGATCTCAGCCTAGCTGGCAAGCTAACCTCCAGTACCCTCTCTGTCCATCAGTGCTTCATGTCCCTGCCCAGGTAGCTGACACACCACACACACACACACACTTTGAGAAGAGGATATACAACCACACAGACCCTCTCCTGGGAAAGGATGACACAGATTCTCCGCTGTGCTCCTTTACCCAGGCTATATGGTAGTAATTGCTGCCACCACCAGCTAATAAATATCAGCTACTCAAAGGCCACAAAAATCCTGAAAACCACCGATTTTATGAGGAACAGATCAAAAATATGAGGCACAAATTTACAAGTGGTGGTGGCGAGGGACTTTAAGCTCTTTTTACCCTGTACCCAAGATACAGGGTTTGAGCCTGAGTACCTCTAGTCACCAGGTGTATCACAATAGGGGCATTTTCTCATGCACACACACACATGCTCACATGTGTAAAGATTTTCCTACTGTTCTAAAAAATCTACTGCATTCTAAAACCTAGCCGAAAAAATGAACTTAATGCCATTAACTTTTGCACAATTCACTCTTAAGTTTTGCAATCTGCATTTGGTGACTACAGCTTCAACTTTGATTTATTTATGTGGATTAAGGATCAAAGCAAAGTGTGATTGCAGATCAAATAAAAAACAACAAGAAAACAGACAATTAACAACAATAAAGCAAAACACAGTACTGAAACATTGTTGGCAAACCACTGTAGCTTATAAATAGGGTAAATGCTAACAAAGTTAGTGCAGCAATAAAACACATGCTTATCTGTAAGTAGCCACAAACAGGTGCTCAGCGAGATCTTAAATCCGGAAGTTGTAGCAGACTCCTTTAACCAGCCAGGTTATATATTCCAGATACACTGACCAAGGCAAAAGCACAAATGCCATATGATTGTGTGCTTCCAGAACAGCTAGGAGCTCATGGGTAGTTGAGCACATGCTGAGGGTCAACCAGTACCAGGCCAAGAAGTCTCACATAGTGGGAAACCCAGGTCATAGATTCATAGGTGAATACTAGGCTAACTGCTTTAATAGGCAATTTTAAGCCTATCCAATAATGTGAGGTCAGAATCAAGCCCTGTACCTTGTGTCTATGAGTTGAAGACCCATGTGCGCCTTCACATGATCTCAGTAGCCAGGCTGTTTCAGTTTCAATACCCGATCCTTCAACTTTATTTTTGGAATTCAAACATCTATCTATAAGCAACTAAGACTCTTAAAAATGGCAATATATAATACATATACTTTTAAACAGATTGATCTTTATGACAAATAACAATAAATCTCAGAAAGTAATGCTATTCAGAGGGCAAAATCATAAAGTTGTGCTTAAATTGTACCAGTTCTGAGGTATCTGATAGGAATTGTTATGAGAAAAGTGATGCAAAAAAATTGGAGACTGAGTGGCAATGAAGAAAGGGAATGAAGAACATTTTGTGATGAGAAAATATTATCAATTACTTTGTGGTATCTTTTAAGCTCCTGCACTGATGAAGACCATAGGAATCCAAAATTAAAATATGTATATTGTTAGAAAATTAAATTAAAAGGTGCTTAATTAAAATGTGCCAGATATTATTGTACTAGATTAAGAACAGGATAAGAAGTAATATTTTTGTTTGGGTTATAGAGGATGAAAGACATATAGGCAAACAGCTGCCTCAGAACAAAGCAAACACTAATGTAGATGCCTTGTTAGTATTAGGAAAAAACAGGATTCACTATGAGGTGGTATTAGAGGTAAAAGTATAAAATGAGTTGTACCATTACAGCTATTGCTGTGTTTCTTATGCAAGGCCAAGTGTCTGCCTTCAAACGTCCTTTTTGCTCAGTCATCCAGGGCAACAAGAGATCATGTCTCTTTTCTCTGCTTTAGTAAGTTCTGCCTAGAAATTAAGCACCGTGCCTGCTATACCAAATTATTTCCACTGAGATTTATGTATTGTTCAATGAAGTGTTTCTTCTAATTACAATAACAACATTTTTAATCCAAAAGATGTTCTAGCCACCTCCACATAAGAATCACTGACAAGACATGCATTCTTTGCAAAGAAAAGGTATTAAGTCAACTTGTAGAGTGAAAAATTAGAAATGCTCTTCATCAAGAGGGAGGCATGAAAAAGAGCAATGCAAATATATTTGCTTTTCACGTTACACATGCCATGTAGCTATCATACATTTATATAAGACTTGAAAACTAGGAGGGTGAAGACATGTTTTTTTCTCAGAGCATTAGGTATCCACTTCATCCCCATAATTCTTACACTTTTTTTATAAACGTTTTCATTTTTCGAATGTCTCCAACTAAGAGGGGCTTTGTATTACACAGCACTATACTGTCCGTTGAGGATTCTAATCCATTCTCGTGCATTCCGGCATTTTCACATGCACACACACCCACCTCATTCCCTACTTGAGTGTCCGTTGAGGATTCTAATCCATTCTCATTCATTCTGTTGAGGATTCCCCGAACAGTGCTGCTGATAATCCGTTCTCGTCTCATTGCCTGCCGATAACCCATTCTCGTCTCCTGCTCGCATTTGCAGCCAGCCAGCCAGAAATGATGTGAGCTCCTTGAGCTCAATTCCAACTGGCTGGTAGCCCTGACAGAGCTGACGTCATCGCGCACACGATGATGTCAGCTCTGACAGCGCAAAAATCAAAAAACAAGCGGACAAATATCGGAAATGAAGGGGTGCCACTCAGGAATTGTGGCACCCCTTCATTTGGACTCTAAAACTTGGTAAAAACTGAGTAATTCAGGACAGTTGGGAGGTATCGCACACACACACACACACACACACACACACACACACACACACACACACACACACACACACACACACACACATACACACATACACACACGCGCACTCACATTCATAGTATTAGCACTGAGTACATTACACTGGATGCAAGTAACCATGTAACTACTGAACATGTCTCTCACACACACACTCTCATTCATAGCGTTAGCACTGAGTACATTACACTGGATGTAAGTAAGCAGTAAATACTGAGCATGGCTCTCAGACACACACACACACACACACACACACACACACACACACAAACACATACAAATTCACAGTATTAGCACTGAGTATATTACACACACACACACACACACACACACACACACACACACACACACACACACACACAAACACACACACAACTGAATATATTACATAGGCTGTAGCTTACCAGTTAATGACTGGGCACAGCTGTGTCTCACACTCATGTCAAAGTCTTAGCACTGAGCACATTTTACTGGATGTAACTAACCAGGTAATTACTTACTATGGCTCTTGTTCATGCACACACATTGATGGACACACACAGGCATATTTATGTAAGGCAAATGTATGTCAGAAGTAGATATCTGGGGTCTATATTAAAATAGCAAAACCTCACTGATGTGAATACCTAAATGCAGACACATAAATAGTGAACCGCGAAAACACCGAACGTCCTGAAGCATGAAATTTGAAATATCGAATTGTCATAGTTGGCCCTTATCTGGTATAGCTCCCTAAAGTAAATGTGCAATAGTTACGGACCTTAGGGTTAGGGTGCAGGTTAAGGTAAGTGCATACATAGTAATACGTGCAACTTTTACTTTAGGGTTATGTTAAGTGTATGTATAGTAATATAGTTGCGTAGCTGAATGTATACGTAAATTATACTTTTCCCGTAGTTGGGTGTTGTTTGTTTATAGTTAGATACATTTGTGTGTAGTGAATGTTTGATTAGGATATGGGATATATGGGTGAAGTGTAAATATGGGAAAGTGTGGATTATTTATTTTGTTTGGGTAGGTAGTACATAGCAGGCGGTGGGGTTGGCCAACTATGGCAATTCGAAATTTCAAATTTTGTGCTTCAGGACGTTCGGTGTTTTCGCAGTTCGCTATTTATTTGTTGGCGTTTAGGTATTTGCGTAAGTGAGGTTTCGGTATTTTAATATAGACCCAATATCTGAATGACATGTGCTATGCAAGAAGTCACTGAACATGTCGATAGCTGTATGTCTGTTACCCTTTTTCATACTTTCAGATTCAGTGCATTAACAATGGTACAATAGATATATCTGAAAGTGGTACAGGCTGTATACACAGCATTCTGTAGCTAGAACTATGATGGACCAATGTGTATCAATAGGGGAAACCAAGGATCGGACTCCCTGCTATGTCTAAATTAATGTGTTGGCAAGTAGGCATGAAGTTCTAAATGACATTTATATGGACATAACATATCCTCCCCATTCTGCAATCTTTATATCTGCATTTTTCTACATTTCTGCAAAGTTGTGCTAGGTATTGTACCCAGTTAACTATGTGAATAGCATAGAGATGTAGCACAGAATGTTGTCCTTTTTGAATAACATTGAGAAATGTACGTGTGATGTGTCAACAATGTAAACTGTATTGTAACACAAGCACATCAATGTATGCTGGTGAACATTGATTTGTACTGGTAACACACATTTGCATATTGCACCATTGTGGTTTGACATTGTCACTCGGAATGCAAAGGTTGGCAGATACACTGTTATCATTGCACAGTAGCTAAGTGTGATACCATGTTTTATTTATGATGAAAGACTGACTACAGCGGTTTACATGCCACAGTTTTACCAGCCAGTGCAATGGAAAGACAGTTTGCAATGTATTTTCAAAAATATGCACTGATTTTAATTAAAAATTATCTATTGTGCATTCCATGGATGCTGAGAAGTGGAGCATCTCCAGTTGTACTACAAATTTTGGCAACTGAGCAGAAAATACCTTCTATGAGCACAAGGAACCCAATCCATCATTCGTCACACAAGATAGGGGCATAGAACTCAGGTTTGGTACAGCATGTCCATACACATTATTGGAACACATATCAGTGTACATTTTTTGCATTCATTTATTTTTATATTTGCAGATGCCAGGCAGTTTACAGCCCTTCTCTGCAATGGTATGTCCACTGTCTCCTACAGGATCCACTTTAATTGATTAAACACCATGATTTGCCATAGTTGAACTTGCCACTGACAACTGATTAGATATGGTGATAAATGCATGCAATTTTAACTTCATCTTCTGATGTGCAATTTCTTCCATCATATCCCCATTTTCTAAATATATTACATTCAAAGTCACATTAACTTGGAAGAAAAAGAATTACTTTTTTTGCAAACTGATGTGATTTCAGGGATATTATATTAAGATACTGGTGGATTAAGAGCAAACTCCATGACTTGCAGAGTGCAGGGGAGCAGCTGCAAAAATAATGTAAAAAGCATGAATTTCACTCTATCTGTCAGTTATTTCTGCCATTTTCCAGAGGTTTGCATCCTTAGTGTCAGATAGGTCTGCTTCATTTGCTGTGAGGAAGATGCTACTTTCATTTATTGTAGTTCTAAGCAGCACACACATGGTCTTGACCACATTGCATACTACAAAACTAAGGAATAAATATTACATTATGCCATTAGAAAATGACTCTCTAGTCTTAGAACAGTACATCTCTGCAACTCTTTTGTATAAACACGCACTATTTGAGTTTACTATCTGAGGTTAAGTAGACTAAGACTTCTAACTAATACATGACAATTTAAATTATCAGGCATCAAGTGGAAGTCTTGAAATCTAACCTCTGGAGATGTATATGTTTCAGAAATTAATAACAAATAAAAAAGAAATAAACAAGTTAAGCTGTCATGTATAATTTTAGAAAGAATTCAGAAATCAGTTTCTTTAGAAGTTCTTTATCTGATAATGTTTTAATTCTGAGATACCCTCCACCTGAATTATTCTTCTAGATTTAGATTGTCAGATTAGTCTCTTCACAAAATTGGAATCAGAATGCTATATTAAAAAAATACACATTCATTGAATAACAAGAGATTAGTTTTACACATGTAATAGTAACTCAGAACATTTCAGTTTCTTATTTCATACATGTCTAGATGACACTTATTTAATATAGAAATATACTTTTTAAATAATTAAATGATCAGAGACGGTGTATAATTGGGAAATCATATTTACTGTTTTTGCTCAGAAAGGATAGACATATTTTGAACTATATGGACATTGAATGCTTGAATAGGTTCATGCATGGATAAACTAGCACAGAAAGAAGAAATGAATAGGTAAACACATGAATTCAGAAAATAAAAGGTTGCAACTCTTATGAAAAGTTTATTGTACCTAACAAATGTCAAGCATTTCTAAACAATCCTATCTTGGTTTGTGATTTATCGATCTTCGCTGTTACAAAGACGTGCGACTTCATACAATGGTGAGTGACATAAAGGAATTATAGCTTTTGCCTGACTTTCAGAACTTGTACAGTTGGAATAATAACTTTACTGTACTTACTTTAATATTTAGTAGTATATTGTTTTTGTGAATTTTCTCATAGAAGTTGATTTAAGTTCTCTGAATTCTGTGGTTACTGATTTTATTTATTCTTTTCTGTTATAATGTTGTATTCATTTGAAGCTGAATATGGATTCCTTAGCTGGGTATGCCATTAAAGATTTGTTAAAGCACAATTATCTTGTACAGTGAAATAAATGCTTTGCTTATTTAAAAGTAACACCTGATAACATTGGTGATGTGTGTTCGTCACATAAAAAGTTGGACGATTTGTTTACTATTACTAGAAGTAAATCTAGACTTATTGATGATAATTGTCCATGCGCAATTGGTACGTCTTGGAGAAATGTTGTTACATATATTAATGACTAGACTGGTGAGATAAATAATGTTAGGCAAAGAACAAATAGAACACATTTAGGACATGATGTGTCTCTTGTCTGTAATGATCATTCAACCCCTATGAAACTAGACAATGCCCCTGACAGCTTTGAAATTCTGGATGCAAGTATTCAGCAAAATGAGGATTCAGGGTGTTTAGAAGGAAACAAAATGAAAGAAAGAAAAGAATAAGTTTGCAACAAATAACAAGGAAGAAAAAGAAACCGATAAATGTCTGTAAAGTAAAGAAAATACTTACTAAAAATGATACTGTTTTGTTATGTAACACAAAGATTACAGGGAATGATAACATTTTTCTTTCAGAAAACCTTGAGTCTACAGAAAAAGGCATACTTTTTTCCAAAAGGGAAGGTAGAAAAAAGAGGCAAGGGGCAGGTGAAAGAAATCAAAACTGAACATGGAAGGATTGAAGAACATTACTGTAAGAAAAAAGAAGAGAAAGGCAGATGTTGACTACATGGCTCAAGCTGTGGATTTACAATACCAGCCGGATGAGAATTTAGTACACAATGAAAATGATGGGATTAATAAGACTAATGTTGATGAAGGTCATTCCTTTGTAACAATTAATAGAGCAGATTTTACCGTATTAGAAGTTGAAGATTCTTCAGATCTGGTAAGAAAAGATATTCTTGTAATTGGAGATTTTATTATTAGAGGAACTTATACTTACATTTACAGAGAAAATAATGAACATCAAATAGTATTATGCTTGCCAGGAGCAAAAATAGAAGATGTGAGACAAGTCTTGGAATGCCTTAATGTAATAATGTACAGACCTGTTTTTATTTATGTCGGTAAAAATGATCTCATCGACAAAGACTCTGACTGTTAGTAGGGAACTTACAGCCCTCTTAGATAGTATAGCTTGTACTGGTGTTAGCAAATATCTTTTACAAATCACATATAGCAAAGATAGTCAGATCACCATGAATGAAAAGATTTTTTGCGTAAATACCTACATGGAAAAAAATGTCCCATTTAAATAAATGGAAATGTGCAGAGCATCCAAACCTAGTTTTGGGTACATGTGTTCAGACAGGATGGCATGCATTTATCAAGATCAGGTAACATTAGGCAGGATGTTTCCCAGGCAAAAAAATAACAGTTCACAGATAGCAACATTTGATGCATCTCTGATGGTTGTTAATGCTAGGACCATTAATAATAAAGTTTTTTTTTATTGGAAATGTTGCTACATTTTCACAAGATTGATGTTCTTATTATTTGTGAACATGGTTAAAAAACAATGACTGGAAACCAGTTCTATCAGGATATAAATGTTTTTACTGTAACAGACATTCTAACAAAAAATCAAGTGGAGATGTTATGATAGGGATTAAAGATAGCTATGAAACATGATTATTACATGTTCAGTACAATATCAATACTATAGACTGTGTAACTGTGACAATAAAGACAACTCTGGAACATAAAACAATTGCTGGAGTGTATAGACCACCAAAGTCAATTGGTGATGACCTAGAGGAATTCATACATATCTTGCATGGAACACAGGAGGGAAGACTAGTATTAGCTGGGGACTTAAATTTACTAGAAACATTGTAGTAATATTGATTATGCTCAGGAACAACAATTGCTTCAGATTGTAAAAAAAAACTACCAGAGAATGGAACATACTAGACATTGTTTGAGTTCCTAAGGAAATTACTTTTACTTCAAGTCAAGTTTACCACCATTAAGGTGCAGTGATCATGGGGTTATAAAGGTTAATTTGTTGCTAGATAATTCTGCCAAACTGAAAAATATTCCAATGCTCAGAAGATTAATTACATATTATATGGAAGCAAAACAATCACTATACAAAGCTTAACAGGAGTGATATGTTCAGTGGAAAAACTGCAGATGGAATGTAAAAAGTTTTGATAGGGAAATTGAGTGCAAAAAATCAAAAAATACTTAACATCAGGATCTAGGCATACAACACCAGGGGAATATATTTTTATAAAAACAAGGTACCTGGTTAAGGTAATCAACAAATAATATAGGAAGTGGAAGAGAAATTGAAGAGAGGTCAAACTACAACTTTAAAAAACTGAAATAAACAAGCTGGGCAAATTAAGCATAGTGTGAGACAGGATAAAAAAAATGAAGAAAAGTTATAAAAGATATTGAGCATAATAGGAAACCTTTGTATCAATACATAAGATGTGGAAAGACTAAAGACATACAAATTGATAAAGTGTGTGTAGATTCAAAAAATTATTTTCAGACACATCTGATTATAGAAATATTAACAAAATCTTATGCAAAACAGTTTGGGTCCACAAAGGGTAGGATAAGTTATCCTAGTTATATCTAGGTAACCTTAGATACTGGAATCAAATTAGATTATATTGAAAAAGAACTGCACAAACTACATCCAAACAAAGCACAGGGAGGGCACAGAATTAATAATAATGACCTGAGAACACTTCAGCAAGAAGGTACAGTACCATTATATCTATTATTTATTATGTCATATAAACATGGGGAGATTCTTCAAGATTGGAGACGTGCTTATTAAACTTGCTTTAAGGGAAAGGAAAGACAGCCAAACCCAGATGAACAAAGATCCTGGTCTACTTTCATGTTGTGAAAAAAAATAATGCAAAAGTTATATTGGATAAGTTATTGTCAGACTTGGATAGCTTGGGACTTGAAACCATATATCAGCATGCATATGTTGAAAGCAGATCTATTGCAATCTGTAACATGATGTTCTATAACAATATAATAACAGCTATGAAAGAAAAATTGCACCTGTGATATAATTTATATAGGTTTAACTTCAGCATTTGACATGCTCATACACAAAACACTGATCAATAAATTAGAAAACTAGATATTAATGCACTTTTGATAAGATTGGTAGCTACATGGCTTATAAATAGAAGATGGCAAGTATAACACAGCAATTGGACAAGTACAATTTTTGGTTATAGTCAGTGTGTCTCACAGGGCTATGTTGTAGGCCCTTACTTGTTTAGATTGCATCTTTCAGATCTAACATTTTCATCTGAGGTGTTCTACAGTCTATATTTAGATGAACTGAAATTGGGTAAAACTGAGTACGTATTACAGATAAGGCATGTTTGCAAAAGAACTTGACTAAATTGACTGTTTGGGCACATGAGAATAATATGCTGATAAATATATCAAAAACTAGGCATATGAGATTTGGGAGACATCAATTGAAAGGGTCTATATTAGAACATTGAGGTTTCACACCTTCAAATGTTCTAATATCGAACCCTATGCAGCAAAAGCTTAAAATATTGAAGCAACAGAAACCCGAATATTTTCCTAGGGAAAGAATTAGGTTGTCCATTTCTGTTGCTTCGGTATTTTCAGCACTGTGGTGGAAAGTTACTGGTCGGGTTCAGGTAAGTGTGCGATTCTGTAGATGTGAGGATTAGGGTGGGTTAGGTGAGTTAGGGTTAGGGCGCGGGTTAGGTATGTGTGCGATTGTGTGGACGTGAGGGTTAGGTGAGCTAGGGTTAGGTAGTGGGTGAGGTGAATGTGCAATAGTGACGGACCTTAGGGTTAGGGTTTGGGTTAAGGTAAGTGGATAGTTAGTGGTGTGTGTATAGTTTAGTGTAAGGTTAGGTGTAAGATTTTAGGTGTATGTGTGTGGATTGCTGTTTGTTTGGTGTGCTTTTGTTGTGTATGTGTTTTGGAACAGCAATTTTTTTTCCCTAGGAAAAAAATCGCTGTTCTGACAGTTCGAGATTGTAAACTTTCGCTTACATATGGTCGATTAATCACTGTTTGCTTTTTTAAGCGTTCGGTGATCTAATATAGACCCGAATTGAAAGGTGAATATTTAATACAGCACACAGTGATTAAAGCTGTAGATTTGTTTAAGGACCTGGGTATATGGATAGATCCAGCTTTGAGTTCTAATCATATCAACTAATTGGTTAATGATAGTTATAGAACTATAGATTGCATAAAAAGATTCATAAAGTCTAGGAAATCAGAACTGATTAAGTCATTGTTATTTACATTAGACCCACCCTTGAGTATGGAATAACAATATGGAAACCTTATAAGAAAATAAGCATGAGTAAACTAGAAAGAGTACAGCAGAAATATACCAAGGCATCCACGAAAGACAAATATTTGAACTTGTACAGTGTCTCTTATAGATATCTAAGGTGAGATCTTATTCAGATGCATATGACTTTTAGAGACAACTACCTCTGGGAATGCTTGGGGGTGTCAAAAAGTAGTAGAGAATCATCAGACAACCTATGTAGAAGATTCCATAGGAATGAGAAGTGTACTGATTGGTTCTCTAAGAGAGCAGCTGATGCATGGAACTGATTACTAAATTACATTAAAGCAAGTATCAGTTTAGATATTTATAAGAACAGCCTGTACACTTATTATGGGAATAAGTGTTTTAGCATATCGGCAGGTTAGATGGCATCATGTGCTTGAAATATTGGTATGTATGTTGTGTAATTGTATGAGATAGCATTCAGAAGAACATGACTGCAAATTTGTCCAAAATGATTGTTTACAGAAGTCCTCCACCCACACCCCATGCACAATGTGGAGATTGCACAGCTTAAGTTCTCTGCTACTTGTAAATGACAAAGAAGTGCTAGTTCTCACAGAAACACTTTTTGCTAAGGGAATGTTACATTTGCAAAATATCATGCTCAGTTTTTTGCTGATTTGACTTTGTGTTTATGAAAAAATAATGGCTTCCCAAACAAAGTGATTCACAGCTGGCTTCATGGAATACATTATAAAGTCAAACAGAATTGTCCACAGCAGGCTGTGTGGAATGCAGAAAAAAAGCTATAACTTCAACCACCAAAACAAAAGCTCAAATAATGGGCTATAGGCTGAAGGTGGAAACTGTGTAAGAAGGGAATGACTCAGCTACTGACTTCTTAACTGTCATTGGAGAGGTGGTATGATCTGTCTCAGAGCACTCAAAGGTACCCCACCTGATGGAGGTCAGGGCATAGACCTTATGTAAGGACCAGGCTTGATTTTCTCATCAAGTGATACATTGCATTATAGCTGTAATTAGCTTTCATGGATGTTAATTTATATCAAATGATTGCTACTACAAAGATAAATATCACCCATTAAAGTTTAATGGGAGAAAAGACCAAAAATGAGAAACTATCCTAATAGCTATGTACATTGAGACTAGTGTGTCACAGCACAGCTAATAGTAAATTGACAGTGGAGGAAGCAGGTGCAGAAATAGTGTTGTCCAAATGTGACTTTTTTTTAATTGTAGCCAACTTTGGTCTTACGGAGCTTACAAACCAGAAAATATTTATTTTCACAGAACTTAAAAACTATGAAAGTAAGTGACTTTTATGGAATGGAACTTGCAACCAGGGCTTCCCTATTTGTAGTAATTTAGAATACAATAAGTTTCTTATATATGATAATTGCTTAGTTGTCCTAAGGTTCTAGTAATGAAATGCAAAACCTGTTCTACTAAATTTGAAAGATTTGACCCACTCCAATACTTTTTGGATAATTTCCATAAATATCCCAATTTTTTCCATTTGAAGAAATTATTATATGAATATATATGAAATATGTCTTTCACATTTTAAATTGCATGGACATCACAAAATGTTTATACACTGTTTAGTCTTTTTAACGCTACAGTAAATTGGCATGCTTTGTGAAATATCATATGAACCCGATTTTCTTATATAAAGAATTGGATGGCAATAGTTGGTTTTAATTTTTATAGTTATAGTAAATTGTTATGATAGTAATACATCATTCTGAGTAAGAGCTGCTAAAGGTGCCATAAAAAAGACAAAAGTGCTCTGTGAGGACTACCCAAACATGAATGCAGAGTATATGACTTCCAAATCCAAAAAGGGTAAAATCCTTGTTTATGGTGAATAATCCTAAACCTGTATAGTAAATCTAAATGCATATAGAACACAATATGCAAAACATAACCCACAACACACATACAGATGCACGCGCAGCACACACACACACACACACACACACACACACACACACACGCACACACACAAACACGTGCACACAAAACAAAGAAAATACTCTGTTTTACAAATCAAAAGGCTATAGCATTATTGTATAATACTATAGGACATACAATTTTCAACAAAATACAGTTGTGGAGGTGAGCAGAAAGATCATCATTGTGAGGATCAGAGCTGAAGTGTTTCTGTAAAGGGAGAAAAGAAATGTTAACTAAAGTTATGGAATAAGTACAAAATATGGTCAGCAGCAATGTCTGCAATAAACAAACTGGTATATTTACACATTCAGGCTAATAGGACTTTGCTGTAGAAGGAGTTGTAATAAACCATCAAATTTGGTGCAATCGCCATCAGTGTTTTTAAAAGTTGTGCTTCAGCAGTGTGCACTTGATGCAAGCAAAACAATTTAGCAATTCTCTCTTTCTTCCTTAAAATCACTTGATAGCAGATATCCTAAATGCAAACAGCTGCAAAAAATGAATGGGTTTCAAAACTGAAAATTCAAAAGTTAAGGCAATAGCACCTCAGCCCGAACAATGTCCAATAAAAGGAAGCATAACAAGCTAATAAAGAAATAAACTATTTTGTGCTTCAAGACTGGAGAAATAGAAAATATGTTATGTACTCCTGTTGCATATACCATAAATGTATGCATCAAAATGTGAAAAGTTGATGATTTTATTTGTTTGTATGCAGACTACTGAATCAGGATAAAAACACAATAATAATAAAAATAAAAACAATGCTGGTGATCAAATAATGCAACTCTGGCATATAGATCAAGTGCATTGGTATGTTACCAGCAATTTGACCTAAATTCTGTTTTTTTGAATAATATTGCATTAATTGATCCAGACTGTAATGCACACCATTTATTTATTTATTTATTCATTTATTTTTAATTCCACTAGTCAGCAGGTGCAATGCCAGGAGTTATATTTTTAGCTTAAACTAAGATAAGAATGAGATCTCCCAACTATTTTAATGAAACTGTCCTAGATAGATCACATATACTTGGGTCAAGTAAAACTTGCAAAATTAAATGTTGTGAGTTTATATACATATATATATATATATATATATATATATATATATATATATATATATATATATGTTAGATATTTATATTGCTACTCAAATGCTGCATTTTCCTAATGAGCTCAGACCTTTGTTATTCAAAGTACAGAATGACAAGTCTTAACTGAAATTAGTTCACTGTTCAGTATAGCTTAAGGGACTATTTGCAACAATCACTGACAGATAAAGCATGTTATTGAATGATAAAATAGCACCTCTGAGAATACAGGTCTTCAGTTGAAATGAAGTCGGTATTAGACCTAAAGACACATGCATCTATTCTGAAGGGATTAATGCTAAGCATTTAAAGCAATCATGAAATATAAGAAGTAGGAAGAATTGTTAAAATGTGAGTAAATACGAGCATCATAGCTGAATATTTTAATAATAATCAAGTTATGAGTTAGATTGCAGGGGAATATTGTATAAATGCTGCCAGAGTTCAGCAATGCTAATATCAGTGCACATCTCTTTCTCTCTTTCTCCTTACCTTTATCTATATATTTATATATATATATATATATATATATATATATATATATATATATATATGTGTGTGTGTGTGTGTGTGTGTGTGTGTGTGTGTGTGCATTTGCGTGGACAAACACATCCACATACACACACACACATACACACACACACACACACACACACACACACACACACACACACACACAAACTTCGCTATGAACAATACCATAACGGTGCCTCACTGTGCCCCAGAAATTCAGGAACAAGTCAGCTTAAAATAAAGCTAGTTACTCGTGCAGAATATAAATTAACAAGTAACTGTAGCCCTCTGCTTGCATAATGAAAACTATAGAAAGGACAATAATAGCATGTTAGCTGAAACAGCAGAACTAGTCAAGGAATACACTTCATCTGTTTATAGTAACTTGTCTTTGTACATGTTTTCATCTTTTTTTGTAATGAAGTTCATGAAAGCGTCATTTTCTGTAAAGACTGTCTAGCTTTCCTAGTCTACCATTCTTCCTACCTGATGGGTGAACTGAGGACTGTATTTAAGTTAGCTTTTTTTTCCTCTTCACAGACAAACTGTCTTTTATTTGCCCCAAGCAGTTTTAAGTATTGCCACTTTCCTTGAACACACAACCTATACGATAACACTTTTCTGAATACATAATCCTTTCATAGGGTCATAGGTTCATAGGTTGGTACTAGGCTATCAGCCCTAGTTCCTCTTGAAGAGGTGCACTCTGCTTGACATGTATGGGCAATCTATTCAGAGTCTGGGGGAGTCTCTGGGTCAGGATCTATCCCTCCATGTTTTTTTTTATTGTGATTGACAAGGTTTAGATCGATATGCAACAGAGTATAGCTGGAGTTTTTTAAAGCGGTCAGCATAGGGGCATCTGCTTTTGCCTGTGATTCTTTTTTTGAGGAGGTTACTGAGGCCTTTCCAGTGTGATGCATGTCAGTGGGACAATGAGGTGAGACCACTGTCCAACTGTGTCCCTAAAGTCTCTTATCACACTTTCTGTGTTTAGTGTGCTGCCACCTATATGGTAATTCATGGATACATTTTTTTTCCCAAAGGGATAACAAACATATTTCTTGGCAGCTTGCAGTTTGCAGTCATCTGCAAACTTTTATAAGTTCCATGATAATACGCCTCCATGGCTGCAGCATATTCTATGGCATAATGTTTCCTTTTATATCACTCTAAGCTATGATTCTCTTATTTTCCTTCTTTGTAAGACTCCTGATGCAGGTTTTGCACCCTTGCAGCATTCTTCTTGCTGGGTTCCATTAGAAATCGTGAAAATTCAAAAGTTCGAGCCTCATATGGTCGACATCATACAAGCTAACTTTTGAAAGCTCACAAGTTTCAATGGAGATCGCCGTAGGGAATATTTCCCTTTACTTCAATGTAGTGTGATCTCGGAATTGGTATATTTAAGTAGCAGGGGGGGTGGGGGCTGCAGGGGTGCTTGTCCCCCTGCCCGGAGCATTCAGATAAGTTTTTTTTTTTTCTAATTTTTTATTATTTGTTCGAAGTTTTAAAACTTTGCTCATATGGTGTTGATCATATCAAATTTTTAAAACTTCGAGCATATAATATAGACCCCTCTTGCTTATGTCTCAGATAGTTGATGTCACACAATTGCACATATTATTGCAGATGGAACATGTATGAAGTTTGCATGTTATGTGTGAAAAGGTGATGGAATTGGAATTGCAGAGACAAGATGCTAAATTGTCATTGCCTTCCCTACGCATGCTGGAGGTGAAATTGCTTGAGCATCGGTAGCCCCAGAAAAAAAAAAAAAAGAAGTAAAAAGAAAAAGATGACTGGCATAATGTCAAAAGCTTTTACCCATAGGAAATCATTGCCTATGTGATTTCTAATTGTGCGCTGACAATGATTCACATCTTTAGGAAGATTTCTCCCTTTTTTGAGTAGGTGCATCCATGGAGTTGGTATTTATAAGCTCAGGGGGTGAGAGGGCCAACCCCCCACACTGGATGTGAAGGGGAGATTACACCATTAAAAAAATAAGACAAAATTAGTTTTTCACCCTAATAGATTTTAGGCATTTTTTTTTTCTTTTGTTCTTTTAGAAAGTTGGCATTCAGGAAGTCCGCATTTCATAATGGAATTGTAAAAAAATATTACATCATACTGTACAAGAGTACAGGTTCATCACTGAGTTGTAAAGAAGTTAATAGTTACAGTAAATTCATGCTATTTTTTCCCCAGATATTTTATTTAAGCTTTTTAGCTAGGAAAAAATTAATACAGAACTGAATAAATAAAACAGAAAAAAAGTCATTGAAAGATCATTTCTATTTAATTTAATTTTCCTCAGGACTGATATTCTGGAGTCTATATCCCTTGCTGCTAAGTAGACAAACAGAGCTCTCAGATAAAATTTTTAGCATAATTTTTCTATCAAGAACAGATTGATCAAACAAACGCCAAGGTTTAATTATTTCTAAGCATTTGTTTACTGGGATAGTCTGCCTGGGCAGATGAGGTCCAGTAAAATAAAAAATGTCACAAAATACATATATTTAACTTTCAATATGTCACAATAAGAGAGAAGAACCAGTTAATAGTTGGGAAGACAAAAAGTGAATGTTAGGCAAATAAGTAGGTAGTCTTAACTATTAAACCAAAAGAGAAAAGAAATAAGATATGTTAAACATTAACAATTGCTTAGATAAATGATAGAAGAACATAATTAAGTAGTTTGGGTGAGGTGTGTGAAGGAGAATGCTTACCGGGGAGTAAGTGGAAAGGTATATCAGGGGTGGTTAGAGAGGGTTGTAGGTAAGAGTGGGTAGCAAGAAGAGTGTAAATAAAACAGGTCAGCAAGAATTCTTTCTTGTGAGTGGATGTATATAACATTTGCAGGATGAAGTTTAATGGGTGTTAGGGAGTTGCATTATTACCCTGGTGATTGTCATGAACATGACTCACTAAAAGAATCACAGGCCTAAAGCAGATGCCCTATGCTAAAAAAAAACTCCACCTATACTCTGTCACATATCATCTACTCAGAGGAGATCTCTGCTTAACATACAAGGCCATGTCAAACTCGAGCTGTTGGGCATGCTACACTTAAAGAAACCCCAATCCCTCAGAGGCAAACACTCCAGGGATCTAAACCTTCTCATCACAATGAACAAAACATGCTGGAGGGATATGTTCCTGACCCAGAGACTCCCCAGACTCTGGAATAGACTGCCCATACATGTCAAGCAGAGCACCTCTTTGGCCCTCTTCAAAAGGAACCTTGATGATTGGATGGGAAATTCACCCCAGAGATCACGCCAGTCACCCTGCTAGACAGGGGTCCAGGGAATTAAATACTGTGGGAAGAAATAGCCAGGGAATTGTTATGCCCAGGCTTGTATAGGCCCTAGGGTTGATAGCCTAGTACCAACCTATGAACCTATGAACCTATGACCATGTTTCTGTCAGGTGTATTTTAAGATATTGTTTAAAGGTTAAGAGGTTATGGGTTTGTTTTAGGGTGAATGGGAGGAGTTCCAGATTTTAGATACATATGAGGAGTAGAGAGAGCCACCAGCATAGTTACTGTATTTTGTGACTAGTAATAGGAGTGTTTCTGTGGAATGTAGGGTTCCATGGGTAAGGTAGTAATGAATAATGTTATTGTTGTTGGTACAGCATTTATCTGACTAGTAAATATGGTCTGTAAATCCCTTTTCTAACAATGCTGCTATTCCTTTATCTGGGTACAATTCTGTCAAAATGGTCACAAGGAGGCTTCCTGTCTTGCCCAATTTGTTTTACTTAATTTATCATTGCTTAATTTAATGCAGACCCTAAATGGGTGTTGGTCTCCAGATGCCAAGTGTTTATGAACACATTTACAGGATGCAATGGTGCACTGACCTTTGTTGTACTTTGAGCAATGAAAAGGTTCTGTTTATTTGCACTGTCCCCAGACACTCTGCTTTGACCTGCATACAATGCTGAATGGGAAAGATACAAGCAGAGTGTTGCACCTCTCCATCATACCATATCCCCTATAAGACAGCCGTGTCCATCCCCCCATCCCCCATGGAAGCTCTGGCTGCATGTGCCTACACTTTCTAAACTGATCATTGTATGTCAGCCACCAGCGCCTTATATTGGCTGACTCTTGTTTTCTTAATTTAACAAAGGAATGCCCAAATTCCAGTTGCCAAGGATAGATTACATTCAGTCCTTACACCAGCACAGATTGTAATGAGTACAAGTCAGTTCTCCCACGTCCTGCTAATCAGTGGGCTACACCTGACCTCCAAGCCTTTGTCCTCTCATTTGTGTCCCTTGCATCCTGTTCTTTGTCCTCTTTTTAGGCCTATTCAACAGATAGAATGGCTCCACAAATTCTTCCTTCTCTATCTGAAATGTAACCTTCTCAGAAAGGTGTATCTCAAGGGGTTTAGATATGGATGTCTATGCAGAATAGAATGTGCTTGCATTTTCCTCTTTCTATACCTCCCACAAAATTCACTCCCATTCTTGTGCATTCTTATATCTCGCATTGAAAACATTATCATCATCATCATCATTGACCCCCTTTTTCCCATTTTCTACATGGGTCAGGGTGCAGTGTTAACCGTTGCTATCTCTCTCAATTCAGTGACACACTCCTGCCTTCCTCGACACTCATGCCTGACTGTCACAGATCTTCTGTCACACAATCCATCCACTTCTTTTCTTGATGTCCTTGTTTCCTCTTACTTTCTTTCTGTCTGTCCCAAATCATCTTTACCAGTTGCCTTCTGCTTTTCTACACATGTGCACAAACCACTGTAATCTGTTCTCTTTGATCTTTTCTGCAATTGAAGCTGCTTTGTCTACCACTCTTATGTCCTAATTTCTTCATTTGTCCCTCAGTATGCACACTACCACCCTTCTCAGGCACTTAATTTCCATCACCTCTAGCTTTCTCAGCTACTCTGTCTTTACTGCCCAGGTTTCTATACCATACAGTAGTACTGGTCATATCACTGTCTTGTACACCTTACTTTTCAGCTTCCATTGTATAAATGCATGCCATGAAAAGGACACATATTCAATAAAAAATCTATGCAAGAAACAAGCAGAGAGTGATGTGTGTTAAGATCACGTGCATTACAAAGACCCCAGGTACGTGATGTAAGAATGAGATAGAGGAATGCAGAGAGGAGCATTAATGGTGGGATGACAAGGAAGGAGTAGGATCCCATGGGATAAAAGTCTTATGATCATAATACATTTTGGGGTACTGATGTCTGCTTGTAGCAAATGGCAATATCTAAGACAGAGATAAGGTTAAAAATTATTTCTTGGAATGTGAATGGCTCATAAAATTTACAGCAAAGTATTATACACTCAGGAGACAGGTTTTACCCTTCACAAAAACAGGTTGAGTGGTGCCTGATTAGTTAAGTTTCCTATGTGTGCATAAATGGGTATTGCTATGATATTTTACATGGTTTGGCATATAAAACTGAAGATGTTGATAGGTGTATAATTGCTTGGGCCACAAAACCAAACTCAGTGGGATTTAGATCAGTTACGTTGCCTATGTCCGCTTAAGTGAGTTTTGCTATGATACGTTCATGCTTATCAAGCTTCTCCCTCTGTTCCATTCAATGTACCCTAATTTTGTGCCACATCTTCTACACTAGCTTTCAGTAAGTCCAATTATTCCACTGTTGTATCCTATTTTGCTAATAAACCCTGGAGCTTCATTTGGATAGTTATACTATACTATGTTACAAATCATGTTCACATCAAATACTAATTCAGAGGTCCTAGTGTTTCCTTGGTTTGTACTGATTGGGAATATATAAATAAAATCAGTAAGGACTTCATACAGGCCACCAGATATGCATGTTCTTCTGTCATATGCCCTCTGCTAAGCCTTCCTTTTGTTAGAGATTAATGTGACATAAAGGGGAAGAAAGGTGAGCAACCCCCCGCCCCTTATCCAGCATACCTAAGCTCCCTATATAGCCTGCAACATAAATCCCAACCCTTGATACTCCAGTTGTCTTAGGACCTTTATTCACATCTGTACATGCTGTAACAACATTCCAACCTCTAATAAAAATTGATACCCCTTCGAGAAATACAAGGATGGCTACCATCATGTCCCTAAATTCTGAGTGCTCTGTGATAGATACTATGAAACTAACACCATGCTTATGCCTTCATATCCCCCCTTTATCTTAACAAATTTACCTTCAAGGTTTTTCAATTCATTTTCCACAATAAGAGGGTATGTTTTAACAACAAGAAGCACAACTCCCTTTTCCTTGTTTCATTTACTGATAATTATATACTCGCATTCCACCTACCTTACAACAGTCCCTTATGCTCAACATCAGTTAAAATGAGTTTCTTGCACTGTAACCACCTGTGAATCAGTTTGATTTATGTACTGAAAAATCCTCTTTTATGTAGCAGAGTTGTGGAGAATGGTTATATTGTGCAGACCACTTACATTGATCTGGCCAAGGCTTTTGACAATACCTCCATGCTGGTATTATTGAAAGGTCAGACAAACTTAATATAAGCCCTCAAGCTGTCCATTGGATTATAAGATGGTTATACAATCAATTCCAAGTAGTAAAAGTTTCTGGTACCCTGTCTGAACACAAATTTGTAATTATTGGGGTTCTACATGGATCAGTGCTGGGCCTTCATGTATTGGGCATTTATATTACAGACATTGAAACCAATGTCCCTGAATGTGATGCATGATTGATTAAGATTGCTGGTGATTGCAAGCTGATATTGTTATTCACAAATTCCACTGGGTCAAAGCTTTTCTAAAATGAGCTAAAACATGGACATATCAAATGTACCGAAAACAGTCTAAAGCTGAATGAAAACAAATTGTAACTAGTACCTTTTCACAAAAAAAGCTTTTCCCACCTCATACAATTGATACTTCTCTTCAAACAGATATGGTTATAAGAGATCCAGGTACTCAAATGAAAATCTTTCTAATTCGTTCATCATATTTCCACTGTAACCAGGATATAGCTCTGTCTTGTCCAGTTATTTTCAAATGGAATATATTCAAGATCGAAATAAGTCATCTCATCATTGTACTATTTATTTTTCAGAGCCATCATTGAATACTATATTCCTTTAGCATGTACAAATCCAAGCATATTACTCAACTAGAAAGCCCCAAATGATGTTTAACCCAAAAAATAAAAGACCTACATTTCTGCAACTATCATGATAGATTACCTAGTAGCCTACTAGTCATACTAAGATGACCTGTGTTTCACTTTTTGAGCAATGAAAGACCCAGTCTTATTTGACCTTCTATTTTTTTCTCTAAGCTAGGGGATTTACAAACACCTGTACTAGGGACCCATATTTAAACTAACAAATAAACAAGACTCACTGGAGGATAAGTTCCTAATTCAAAGTATTCCCATCTTATGGAATAAGTTGCCACTACAAGTCAAGAAAGCACTACTTTCTCTGTCTTTAATTCTAGTCAATGAATGGGAAGGTATACATAAGTTTCCACCGGGGTTTTCATGGGGATCCCCACTTGATTTGGGAGGTGAGCACTATGAAGTACTTATAGTGGGTATGGATAAGGCATTCTATTTAAATACTGTGAAAGAGTTGTTATATGATTCACTATCCTATTCTCTAATATCGAGGGCAGATACTGATGTCATGATTAAATCTGTTTTTTTTTTCAATGATGGAGGATTGTCTGTTAAGTAGGAATATTTCATTGAAACTTTAAATATTTTATAGTAGAATTCCCAGTAGTTTGACATTTCATGGGCTCACTAAGATACATAAAGACCCACTAACACCACCAATGAGACCTATAGTTTCAGGGTGTGGTTGGATAATGGAGCCTTTTTACACCTTTGTTGAGAAGCACCTGAGACTAATTTTAGATTCAACTACCACAGTATTAAGAGATAAGAAACAATTGTTGCAAAGTTTATATTTATCTACACATGGCAATTCACAATTAGAGGATTGTTTAATGGCCACCCTTGATGTAAATTCCTTTTTCACAGTTATTCCAAGTTATCAGTGGCTTGAATCACTTAGGATATTTCTACTGGAAAATTGTCAGCTTAGCAATGGAAAAGTAGACTTAATATGTTTATTTTTAGAACGGATACTAGAAAATAATCCCCTGGATTTACTGATCTTCTGCGCAGAACTAGCTTAGTCCTGCACGGAAGCGGCCGTTTAGGAGCAGGATGGCAGTGCGCCATGCATATTAATGAAGGCACACTGCCTGCGCTTTTAATCTTACACGGAGCATGTAAGAATGCAGGGGGCGTGTCTGAAAGCAGAGCTCTCAGAATATACATGCCCCTACGATAAAGAACAGCAGAAAGCCCAAAAGAATGAGCCAGACCGCTCATAGGTGTCCACATACCCCCCAGTAACATCCTCCCATGTGTACAACAGCAATAGTAAACAAAACAATATAAAGATACTTTTTTTTTTTTATGAAACAGATTAAATTTAACTGTAGATGTACGAGTTTGCCCATCACTTAGCTATAGCTAATGCAGCTTAAATGGCAGAAGAGGAGGAAAAGGAAGATATATGCAAATGAAGCAGTATAGCAATAGTGTAGTGGGCACAGCATTTGCCTTACGAGCAGTCATTCGTGGTTCGAGTTCCACTGCAGCACATTCCATTTTCCATGTTTAATCACATTATGACCAATATTTTTTGTTGCGTAACCTACTAAATAACATATTTGTGAACTGCAGTACTGCATTAAATGCAGATGTGAGGTATCAGTGTCATAATGTTGCAAAGTCCACAGATAATCAGATGTGCCCCATACAGTATATGTACACAGGAATCAGGAATACAAATGGAAGGTAAAATGTGAAATGAATGATAACTTCATACAGTTTCCAGATCCCCCACCTTCCCAAGAACCTTTAGAAATTACTGTCTAAATTAGTGCAGTGGTAAGCAGGAGTAAGCACTAGTAAGCAAGTGTAAGCACTATTAAGCAATAGTAAGCAGGAGTAAGCATATGTAAGCACCAGTAAGTGGGTTTAAGTCCATTTGCATGGGGGTAAGCAATGCACACACAGGTTAAGCAATATGGAAGCTAACTCTCTGTAAGCATATTTAACTGAAGGTTACCATAGCTTACCCTCGCGCAAACCTGCACAAACCTGCTTACAAGTGCTTAGCAGTGCCTTAATCACTTTGTATCCAACAGACACTGTTCTGCCCAGCAACAAAATAAACAGCCTTGCAAGACTTGAACTCAGGACCCTATACACTATAGTCACAGCAGTTAACCACCAAGCCATCATAGCAGTACATAAGATTAAGGTATGAACAAACAAATCCTCACTATAGTAAAATCAAACTGAACATGTGAAAGAAATCAGTATACAGTCATATGTTCTATAACCTACTACATAACATAAATATGTGAACTGGAGGAGGTGTAATTGTAGTAGAGTGTTGAGGTCCCCTATTAAACACAAGGACCCCATACAGTGTACGTACACATGAATCATGGATACCAGACATATATATATATATATATATATATATATATATATATATATATATATATATATATATATATAGATGTAATGAATAATAAATCAATGTTAAAAAGCAAATATAATGCAAAGTAAATATTAAGCAAAGCTAAGCATTACACAGGCCAGCTGAGTAGGTGTAAGCAATGTGTAGGCCAACTAACTCAATTTGCCCAGTGGTATATCCCTTTAAACAATGCCAACCTTAAGTAAGCAGGATTGCCCATGGCTTAGCCTTTTCAAACCTGTCCAATCACTGCAAAGTGTGGGAATTCAGCCCTACTTATACCCAAAAGGCAGGAATACATCTCATAACTGGTAGTAGATTCCCCTTGCAGGCACAATGTCAGGAAGGGGAGAGGGAGTGTGCTTTCAGGCACAGAGCTGGAGCATCCAGGAGTCCAGAGTCATGGCAGGACTCCTTGTCAAAGACCATGAGCAGAGACTGATGCAGGGCCAGTACCAGGGTTACCAATATAAGGTAGAAGCCTGGGACTGTCTCACCCGTGACTTCACCAGTTTCACTGGCATACTCCGAACTGATGAGCAGGTCACACATCACTATGCCGGCCTGAAGTGGTGAAAGGGGAATCTCTTGGATCAGTGGATCCCAGAGGCTAGGACGGCAGTGGTTGTTCAAGCTGTGTGTAAGTATCACTCCATTACCTGTTTAATAATTGCCAGCTCATGTATATTATGGATAAGTATGTTTAAATATTCCTCTTATGTTCTTCACAATGGCAAGTGAGTGGGCCATGAACCAGGAAGCCCATGGATATTGCCTGGAGAGGTTGAAATGCAAGGCAGGTTAGTAATACTCTTGCATGTACTGTCATAGGAAATAAATTGAAAAGTATTAGTAAGTTAATTGCCAGTATAAAACCTGTATTGTTTAAGGCAAATACTGCATACACCAACGAATATGGCGGGAAGAGTCTCATATAGTTTGTATGTAAATAGCCTGACAATAGAGGTGTAACTGCTGGACTGCATGTGTATACTCTGGTAACATATGGTAATATAGATTTGCAATCACTTAATAGTACCGTGGTATTAAGCACTGTTACCCACACTCTGCAACATAAATAGAATGTGTAGGAATGCCTGTATATGACTGGTGTAATCCTCAGAGGTCATTTAGTACAACTGAGAGAGACATAGACAGAAAACAGTGAAAAGACAGACAACAAAATTCGAATAGCACATGCAACTGAGATGTGAACTGTTGTTTTTTTAGCACACAAAGCCATGGTTTGAATCTTGGGAGTGGTAGTAGTCTGCATAGAGAATCATACCCCAAAACTGTACAGATATGTTCAGAATGTATAGTATATTGTCACATATCTGCTTGCCTGTCACCCCATCCCCCTGGGAAATCAGTGGGATGATCCCAGACGTATAGGCTGCAAACAAGACATACAACTGATTGTCACACATCTATAAGAGCAAACCTGTTACTATAGTAACTCCCCAAACTGTTATGAGAGTAATAAGACAAGTATGTCACATCTACACCCCCATGTTGTCAAGCTGTGACCAGAGTGTGTACAGTAACAGAGTGATATGTAAGTGCATAATGCTAATGTGAAATCTGGTACTTTGTGTGGCAACATTCAGGTAGTGCTAACAAACATTGCTCCCACAGGTACATCAGATATGAACACTGTGCCCAGAAATAAAAGCTTGATACCCTGTACTCGTACTGTTTACTCTGGTATTGTATGGCATTGTGAGTGTTGCAGTTGCTCTGAATAATAAGGTAACACTGATCACTGTCACCCACACTGTGCTACATAATATAACTGTCTGGGAAATCCTGTATAAGAGTGTTGTAAGTCACTAAATGTTGAAGAGAACAATATACTACATATGTCCCGGTTCACCTGAATGTGGTCAAGACATGGCCAGAGTCTGTGCAAAAAGAGATGAATAGGTATGTGCATAACATCAACCTGGAATCTGGGAGTATGTGTAGAAACAGTCAGTTAGTGCAAACAAACAATTCCTCCACAGGTGTACCAGGCAAGAGGTGTATACTACAAGTAAAACCAGTTCATGTATACAGATGTCGACAGCCATATCACTGTTTAAACTAAGGCAATAGGGTAGTGTAGTAATACTTGTAAGGTACAGATAACAGCACTGACTACAGGAATATACACATTGTTAATTGGCATCTTTCTCTACCCCCACCATATATTCAACAATCCACTAAATACCCACCTCAATCAGTATGTGATGACTTCACTGTCATGTTGGTACAAATGTCATCTTGTTTGATAATTATTTAAATAAGCTTCTATGCATGTGCTATGTTTAAATACCCCAACATTGGTGACATGGTGCCATCAATGTACCTGCATGCTGTTGTTATTACCACTACGGTCCCATATATGTATGTGTTCCATTTGCTATGCAACTGTTCCATATCTGGTGTCTGGGTTAATGGGAATATTTATGCATGCTGTTATACCTAAACCTGGAATGTATTGACTATTACTATCTCACATATGCTGATAAACCATAAACACCATAGCAAGTATGGGAATGTGAGTCCCAACAGACCCACCAATCCCACCTCAGCTGGCCATGGCAATGGGCAACAGCACATCTAGGGCCCATCCTGGGATCTCCTTATCCATTGGTCCTGCACAACCTTCAGGTAGAACTGCCTCAGGGGATGGGGCTTGCCCCCCTGGGAGTGGGCGCAGAGAGGAACCTATCACCCATTGCCATGTACAGGTTGTGGTGCGTAGGTTCATAGGTTCATAGGTAGATACTAAGCTATCTGCCCTAGGGCATTTATAAGCCTAGCCAGAGTGTATTTGGCTTCTGCCTCCCTATTAGATTAGCCTACTGTGCCTCTGTAAAGTAGGTCACAGAAGGTACCCTTTTAAGATTAGTTTACTGTGCCTCTGTCTAGCAGGGACACTGGGGAGATCCCAGGGGTGAATTTGCGATTTCCCATCCACGCGTCCAAATTTCGCTTGAAGAGGGTCAGCGAGGGGTTATGTCTAACATGAATTGGGATTCTATTCCAGAGTGAGGGGAGCCTCTGGGAAATGAATCTGTCCCTCCAGTATGTCCTATTTATTTTTGTGCTGAGGTTTAGGTCCCTGTAGCAAGCTCAGTCAGCGGTTTGGAGATCTACTAAGCCAGTTTGAGGGCTCCGTGTAGTGACTAGAGGGTTTGCCTGGCTCTGCGACGCATTCCCCAGCACAGCCACCTTCGGGGCTGTGAAGGTACAGTGGTGACTGCCCATATGTGGGGATCTCAGTCCCACTGTTTCCACTAGGGGGTTCATGGGCTTCTGATTTCCCAACATCCCTCCCCATCAAGGTGTTTATACCCCACATTTGTCATATACTGCCCCTGTATGCATCTTGTTTGTATTGACTGTTAACCTACCCAACCTACCTCCCCAAGTATACCTGCTATCCCTCCCCGACATCCCACTCTCACCTGAATAAAAAAAAGGGCAATATGTTCCAAACAAAATATCACCCCATACATAGCTGCATATTTCACACACTTGTCCACTGGACACATGTTATCTGGTCTAACTGGCATCACAACATATTATTGCTGTCCTCACCCCTCTCTCATGGGTTTGAGTGTCCAAATCTACCTCCAAACTCAGGGAATATGTACAGCTGTTGCTGTAGAAGAAATGGGCAGCTATGAACCTTCCCTACATCCTCCTGCACATCCCTAGCTATTTTCCCCACTGTCTTTCCCTCTTTGTGCCCCTTTTCACCACTTTCCTATCAACCCTTTGTTCTTTTCTTTTCTTTTAAATAAATTAGCATCGGGGTAAGTGGGTGTAATCATTTTTAAGCAGCAGTAAATGGGTATAATCTTGTTTGAGCAGGAGTAAGCAATGCCTACACAGGTTAAGCAATTTAAAAGCTAAATCAGTATAAGAAAATGTAATCAGAAGTTAGCAGTGCTTACCTCCCAGCAAACCCTCGCAAACCTGCTTACAACTGCTTAAAAGTGCCTTAATCACTCTGTATCCAATGGCCCTTGTACTGCCCAACAACAAAATAAACAGCCTTTGCAAGACTTGAACCTGGGACCCTGCATACGATAGCCAAAGTGTTTTATCACTACGCCATGTCAAATACACATAACCCTGATGTTTTCACAAACATATCATCCAACCCAGTCATTCAACAGTACAGGAAATGTATTTCAACATGTAGATGCATGTGTGTATGTATATGTATATATATATAAATATATATATATATATATATATATATATATATATATATATATATATATATATAAATAGATATAACATATCTATATATGTATATATATATATATATATATATATATATATATATAGATATATATAGATACATATGTCTATATGTATATATATATATATATATATATATATATATATATATATATATATATAAGCATAAATATATATCTATAGAGGTGTATACAGACATACATCTATAGATATAAAAGGGAACATAACAGAAACATATATGTCCACATGCACCGTTAATGGGAGTGAGGGGGCCCAAGCAACATACGTCTTGTACGTATAGATATTCTCCCCTACAGCCAAACACATCTGCCCTGGAATACAATACCAACTGTTGCAGATCCCATAACCAGGACCTGACACAACATGGGCACAAGATGTTATCAGTACTCCATCCCACCTGTATGATGTCAGGCTGGTATCAGTAACATATCATGCAGTACCATCTGACTACCATAGGGAATGTACAATGATGAAGCAATCAACATTCCTAAGATGCATATACACAAACACATATATGCAGATACATATATATATATATATATATACACACACATACACACACACACACACACACACACACACACACACACACACACACACACACACACACACACACACACATATATATATATATATATATATATATATATATATATATATATATATATATATAGAGAGAGAGAGAGAGATAGATATAGATATATGTAAATACACATACACACACAGAGATATGTATAGGAAGATACATATGTAGAAGGTGCACACAATACGAAACAGCCACTATGCCTACAGTTGCCACCTTACCAACTGGACACTGTGAGTCATGCATACAAATGACAATTGTTGCCTGCACCCACAAAGAGGTCAAAGGATATAACACCACACACAGGTTTGCATGCATGGGAAAACTTTATGTACTATTACAGTTGTATATGCCATGTTATATAGCTGTTTAGACACTGAAATACATATAAACAGAGTAATGCAACTGTGAAACAGTTATATTAATACAGTAGTCTGGAAAGGTTTACATATGTTGCTGTCCAGGCTGAGTCCTTCAAGTTGTACAATAGTAAAGACAGACTGGGCCCCAGGATACAAATCAGTCAACAGTACGTAATGCAAATGTATAGTCCAGCAGTCTCTATCTACACTCTTTATACAATCCCTAGGGGGTAAAGACCTCAGTTGCCACAAAAGGATGTATCTGTTACATAACAATGCATAACTGACACCATCACAATCACACTGACAAACAGAACAGTCTATATGGGAGGAAGCAGTAGCCCTGCATTTACCCAAGGTGAATTGTATGGTAATGTACATCCAGATACCTTAAGGCATCTTCCCCCTGATACCCCCACATATTGTAACAGCCTAGGTTAGTTATGGTGCATAGCCCCCCCATAGACTGAATAAAACAGGGCAATATACCACTGTTACATACACTGGCCTCTGGAGTGCATAAGGGCACACATGTATTGCTTAGGTAAAGCCCACACATATATGGACCCAATCCCACAATATGTGTGGGGGTCACATCATCAGTGGACTGATGGCAGAAATGGCAGCATGACATACTCACAACCCACTACATAACAACCCCTGACATCGTGTCATATGTACAAAGCCTGGTATGTAGATTGAGGACAGAGGCTAGAACACAGGCCCATTTGTGAAATACTGTTGTCATACACTAAGCAAGTCACTGGTGTTATTGGATAGTCTGCAACATACCCTTAGTCAGGAATATGAAGTTAGAAAAAGAAATTGAGATAGCCATGTACTGATAGCACTCAACACACAAGCACTGCCAGTACTCAGCAGTGGAAAATTACATTCTGGTGAACCACATCATACAACACTACCCTGTCTTGTTTGGCCAGGCTGCCCATGATCAGCAAGAGTAGACCGCCATGTAGAATGACCTAGTCAACAGGGTCAATGACGTTGGACTGCACAACCACAGTTATGAGCAGGTCCAGCATCATTGTACTGACTTGCTTCACAATTCCCATTGGCATGCTGCTGCAGTCTGGGGGATTACCTCACCACAGGGGCACATTCCATCCATCCCCCAACATGTGTGGAGGATCTACTAGCCAGCCTCGTGGCACCTGGCCATCCACATAGCCATCAACCAGAGGACATCTTTGTGGAGGTGGGTGCTACCCACACACCGGCCAAGGAGCATGCAGGTAAGGTTGCAGGGAACATCAGTAGACCACTGTTGTGGATACAACCACATCTGTACAGGTAGAGCATGCATACCTGACATGTCATAGATATAGGTTGTTCCTGCATAGTAGTGATAAACAGACATGCATATGTGGTAGTATTGTGGACATGTACTGTTGATGTATTGTAATGCTGCACTCACCCTGTAGCAATGCCACAGGTGTGGCCACTGAATTTGCATCTCTCATCTTCTTATGTAGGTCCTTCTGGTGTACCACCAAAGCAACAGCCTGTAGCTGGTGAGTATGGTTTATGTAGATGCTTGCCAATACACCGGGCATGTAATGGTTATGGTATATTCCATGCGCACATCTAACACACCTACCCAGAATGCACGCTGTACATGTGCACATATTGTTGCTGTTAAATGCACGGCATCACAGTGGTGACCATGATGGGGTATTGTAAGGGTATGTCAGACACTTGCAAGATAACTAACATCCTGTCATTGTGGAATATGTCCACAGGGAGTAACATAATGTTGTGAGACATGGCGTACAGTATGGACAATTTTGGAACAACACCCATATACAGTGCAACACCAGTGTATGTACCTGTAAGACAATGGCAACTGTTGCAGAGTAACACTATGGCATAAAGTATTATTGTGGTGTACATTATCAGCTGGGACTAGGCTGTAACATGTGGTGTTCACTTTTTGGGACACTGCAAAGTGACACACATTTGTAGGCTTTACTTGTCAAGCATCTGCAGAAAGTCTGAAGGTGGGGGGGGTCAGCATGACACACCAGTGCACTGCAGCAGGGATCCTAAGGATGCTAATAATGGCTATATCTGCACATAGTCAGGTTCAGGAACTGTGGCAGATGTAACCCTACCCTCACAACAATAGTGACAGCAGTGTGTGAACACCAAGGGATGTGCACATGAGTAGACCTTGCAATCATGCATATTAGGGGACAGGTGTAGAGCAGACTGAACATACACTGACAAATGCAGATGGCCCACACTAGTATACCCCTGCCAGTAGTAGTGACTGCTGTAGTACAAATAACAATTGGTGCAACAAACTGTCATGATAAGGCTGTGCACACATATGCCCACACGGAGTGTATACATTGTGGTTAGCATCTGCACACCTACCACATTCCATAGACACTGCATGTAAAAGTACAGGACATATGTCACATATCGGGCTCATGATGTACACCCCCCATAGCCATGGTATACTCTGATGGTTGTCAGTATAATAGTATTGGATTGGTCATGCATGGTCCACTGATGTAAGGAGCTGTAAATCAGACATCAGGCATTCACAAATAACATTTGTCCATAAATCATCCCAGTTATGTGTTGCTGAAACACATAGGGGTTGTGAGCATTAAAGCTGACATAACTGAGATGGTACTACACATTCAGCAAGGGGTTGTACACCTGTAAGGTGTGGTGCATAGTACATGGCAGGGTGCAGAACAGGTGCACAGCAATACTGTGTGCATGGGTGCAGTGGTATCCAGGGGAAGGGGCATCACCTAGTGACACAGCACATGCATCTCACACATGTATACTGTTGCTATCATGAATTGACTATAGCTGCACCGCATGCTGTTGTGTACCATATGTTATGCATGTTGACAGATGGGCAATAGGAGGACTGTGTGTACTATCATTGTGCAACCTCACTTGTATGTGTGTGTGTGTGTGTGTGTGTGTGTGTGTGTGTGTGTGTGTGTGTGTGTGTGTGTGTGTGTGTGTGTGTGTGTGTGTGTGTGTGTGTGCACATCCTGGTGTGTAGTTAGTTTGTTTGTAGGGTCACTCTGGTGAAGTGGATGGAGGTTGATGTTTGTAGGATGCATGTGTGCATGTGTGTGTGTTTGTGTGGGTGGCAATGTATCCACATGTGTGATTGTGGCATTGTTCATACAGCAGTACCTCCCTTTGGGATCATGCAGTACATGGACATGGACTGCCACATTACACACCAGGAATACTTGTCATGTATGTAATCACAGGACAGCTGATAGTATAATAAGGTCAGTAGCATGGAACAGGCATTGAGAGAGAAGGTAGACACCAGGTATACCCTTAATATTGCAGTCAGCAGAGAGGTGACCGACAACACACATATGCAGCACTACAGATGCATTGGGGAAGTACTAGTCAACACCAGAGAGTGTATCCATATATTACAGTTGTCACATGGTAGGCTGACTGAGCAGCATATCTGACATGTACTGAGCAATACATACACATGACACTCCAGTGTGTGATATTATGTAGTGAACATAGTAGCCCCCACATATAGGGGCCATGCTCATTATATCAGACATACACAGGCTGAACACTGAATGACAGCAATGAGGCCACCTAAAACCACTTCACACAGGTCAGGCAGGTAATGTAGTAACAGGTCTTATGTTGTGATCACTTGTCTAGGCATTTAGAGGGCTGATATGTTAATGAGTGGTATCAATGAGTATAAATTACCAAGAGTGATGCAGGATGGGGAACACATGGAAATATATGTGGGACTGTCTGTAAAGTCATGGGCAGGTAGGTATTACAGTGGTGTGTATATGTGTGTGTGTGTGTGTGTGTGTGTGTGTGTGTGTGTGTGTGTGTGTGTGTGTGTGTGTGTGTGTGTGTGTGTGTACTGCTATGCAATTCTGTACAGGTTTTAAAGTGTGTTTATTGTTTTCCCCCACAGGTGGCGAGTTGGGTCAGGGTCCCTCCTGCATGCAATCTGATATTGGTGTCCATACAGACACTGAAGATGTTGATAGTACTGTAGAGGCATAGTTGGGGCTGTCAGGGGCCAAAACAGCACCAACATTTGACATCCCCCTTTTAGCCACCCCAACTCCGCACACAGTTTCAGTGCCTATAGATACCCAATCAACAGTGGCCATATTGGAGGGACAGCTGGCATTTGATGGCAGTGCACAGGAAGGTGTGGTAACTGTGCCTACTTTGTCTGGTCGCAGCAGGCATGGTAGGATGTCTGGCAGGGCACCACATAGGAAGATGTCCCAGGGTGCTCATGGTATGGCTGCTGGTCATCATGCCCCTGGCAGACGCAACAGAGCTGGTACCAGCAGGCGCATGTTTCAGGCTGTCATGGCGGTGCAGGCACATATAGAATGTTACACCAGACAGGGCCTGAAGCTGCAGAGAGCTCCTCTCACATCTGCAAGTGACAACGCCCATGAACTGGAAGGTGCCATCTGTTTGTTAACTGAGTTCATGGATAGATAGTCTGGTGAAATGATGGCCTTCATCGACCTTGGTCTGTCTGTACTTGAACATGTGGTGGGAGTGCAGTGAATGTTGTGTGGATATAGGCCAGCAATGCCAACAGCTGGCAGTCAACGTGGAAGTGCTAGGACACAAAGGGGCTCCCATAGTAGCAGTACCAGCCCTGGCAATGCAGGGGGGGTGCTGTCTACACCACACCACAGCAGACCACAAGCATGTGGTCCTGGCCAGTTCCAGGAGGGACCTGGTGCCAGTGGACATTTGTCATTGTCAGGTGAGAGTAGCACATTGAGGCCTGTACCTGGACGTGCTCATGGAACCCCTGGCAGGTACAGTCCATGTGTCCATGGCTGGAGGCAGTGAACTACACACACTGCCAGGTATGGTCTGCAGCTGTCCATAAACACCTGTGCAGGACAGCCACATTGCAGAACTGGGTGCATGCATACCCACACACTATACAAACACACCTAGGGCAACCTCATACCTACACACACCACATCACCATGCCCAGTTCACCTCAGTACACCCCTCACCCACACACATGGTGTCAAATGTATGGCCACCCTCGGCCTATGGCAAACCAACAACACACCCTGTGCATATGATGACATCTGTGCAACATCCCTTTCATCCATATCATCGATGCAGGGACAGGCTAATATGGTTCTGATGCACATGGTAAATGTACTACAGTGTACCACAGTACTGCACTGTAACATGTTGTAAGGAGTAAAGTGTAATGTATATATGTCAGGTAGTGTAGCCATCCAGCAATGATGCATTATAGCTGTTAGTAACACTGGTTGATTGTGGTCCCTATAATGTTATACATTTATTTTATAGGTGTACATGTGTCAGCATGAGGATGGTCTGCAGTCATATTCCACAATGGGATATGGCACTGTGGTAACACTATGGCTGTGACATATCTGGGGTACAGTTGAACACATGTCACAGATTTGTATAACAATTATTGCCTGTGCCACATGGACAGGTGACCCACTTGGGTGTGTATAATCCACAACCTGATGTTGACTCATCCACATACACGCACACTCTTACTTGGCAGCACTGGGGCTAGACCGCTACCTAGGTATGTAGTGATGTTGAAGTGTGTGGCTTCCATTGCACACACCTCACATCGTTTAGGGTGAGGTGTGTTCCAGTTTACATGTTACATGCAGAACATCCCCAGACATGTACAGTACGATAATGGGGGGTGTAACGGGTGTATATGGACAATACATAGTGCGACATACCTTCATATACACATTAACAGACACATAGCAGGCAGACACACATCCGAGGGACTTGGGCCTATCGCTGCTAACTAACTTGACCATGTGTCCAATGTGTTACAGGTAGGCTGCACACAGCACATGCATAAATGGGCTGGATTGTGCTATCAGTTACCTGCATGGTTGATGGTGACAGTGGTAACCATAACGTGATAGACGGGACATGTACTGGGTGTACCTTTGTATAATGAGAGTGTACACAGCACCCACATCCCCCAGTGGATATTGTACTGACACTCTGACATACCCACCATCACACATTGGCCACAACTGCAATACATCCCACTGTAGATCCCAACAGTGGTACTACAGAGATATGCATCTAATGCACATGCCACATGCATAGTAGGGTGTTGCATTGTCATGCCTCACCTATGGGCAGCAACAACTCTATCTGTACTACTGAGTGGCAATGGGTATTGTAATAGGAGTATGTTGCCTCAGAATGCTGTATCCAAAGATAAACAGACATGTACACATAAACACACTTGCCAGATCACAATAGGTATCCCATGCCTATCAACCCATTTGTAGAACACTGTTGTGCTGGTACTGCAAGACTCGTGTAGCTGGTATGGAGAGGAGCTTAATAGGGTACATGTAATGTCACATACAGCTGCAGTCACAACCAGCTATGGCAATGGGTGTTGCAGTGGTTGTGAAGGCTCTCATGGAATTCCCATGTATAGGTGTGCTAACACACAAACACTGCTATACTCAGTCATGCACACGTATTCATGTCATTACTGGGGTGCATTGCTGCAGGTGGTCATAGCTGTGTACCTTGTATTGTCCAAGGAGAGATGGGTTGTGTAGGGGATGTGTGTACAGTAGTATCGTGCCACCTGCCATGTGGCAGCAGGAAATCTATTGACAGACACTACTCTGGTGACCCTCAGGGTGAGAATGACATGAATCAGCCATTTCTCCAAGTCCCTCCTGTACAAGGCCACTGAGGTGATCAGGTTGACATGCATGCAACATGCATCACAACACACGGGTAGTGTCTGTGATGGACCTGTACCCAAGCATGTTCTGTTGACTGTGGTAGTGTATTGGAGGTACCCTTGGCATGGGGTACATACAGGGTGTTATCTCCAATATGTGCCATTTCTTACACAGCTGGGCAGCCATGTACATGTCAGTCAAGCTTAGGATGCCTGTACATATCCCAGCTGGATACCTGACATCTCCACATCTGAACAGGGACTGACAGTCAACAGCTTGGCAAGTAACTATGCAGTAGGATGAATGTGTTGACAGATAGACGTTTGACAACAATATGTATGCCATAACTACATGTCAGGAACCCTCGCTATCATATGCTTTACAGATGGTAGTCTACGGTTACATTCCACATGTCAGATCATTACCCAGTAGGAGTTATATACTGTGATGCAGCTCACACACCAGGGATACAGTAGGGAGACCTCAGAGTCCAGCTATGCCTGCAGGTCTGCCTGCTGTCAGTACTACACTTATCACTCTACGCTTGCATGGGTAAGCACTGTCAACAGTAGTACTGCCATGATACACTACAGGACAGTGTGAAGCATGTACCCTGGACTACTACCCCTGTATAAAACACATTCACATGGATAACAATGCTGTATAGGCCTCATATATGTCTGTGTCCCAAACATGACACTCACATCCCTTGCTACTGTAATGACAGCACATAGGCACATGTATTGTACACGGCATTACATACACTTATTACAGATGTCATTACCCTTCTATGTTATCAGACTAGGTGGTGTGAACTGGTTACCAGGGCTAAGCCATGCTTAGCAAGTATCAACATTGTTGCAATATAGCAGCTAAGCTGAGATGCACACTGGTAAGCAAAGCCTACACTGTGTAAGTGCCTGTATGTTTACCCATAGCTTAGCACCGCTTAGCTTCACGCAAACCCAAGCAAACATGCTTAAAGTTGCTTAAAACTGCCTTAAGCACTCTGTATCCGACAGCCCTTGCCCTGCCCAGTAACAAAATGAACAGCTCTTGCAGGTCTTGAACTCAGGACCTTGTACACTATAGTCATAGCACTTAACCACTATGCCATAACCATTGTGAAAACAGCTCTTGTTTTTCAATATAACTGTCAATACACATATTGATTAGTATTGAACAATTACCTTTACTTCCAAAATTGTGTAGTACTTGTTATTAATATGACTGTTGCATAACATATGTTGTTTTATCATAATGTACACATAGCAGATACATACGGTGAGATACATCTGGGAGAGTAAACACAACCGTGAGGTTTACACATGATGGAATATGGATATATACATATAATAGGTTGATATATGTCTACATGTACATACACATGCATATTCATACATATGCCTGTATACACATCTGTATAGTGCAACATATATATGGCCATGTGTACATTATATAGACATATGTATATATTGCTATTACTATATATGTATGCACATCCTATGTGTACATATATGCCTATTTATGTAGATATATATGTAGATATCTATAACTATATGTGCATACATATCTATTCTGATATACCTATTACTGTCAATATATATGTAGATATCTGTAAGTATATGTGCATATGCATCTCTATCTGTATATGTGTAGACATATATTGCTGTGTATATGTGTATATGTATATATCTGAGTGTTTATATATATATATATATATATATATATATATATATATATATATATATATATATATATATACATACATATCCATCTATGTATGTTGATATGTACATGTGTATATATCTATATAGATTTATGGATAGGCATGTATACATATATGTTCACCATATGTCCTGAACATGTAGTGGAGCTCTAACTCAGCCTCAATAGTCCCAACCTCTTAGTGCAAGGGGTTGTCAGGTACATATTGCAGGTATATATGTAGACTATTGCTACTGTGTTAGGGGTTGTCTTCACACACATGTTGTGTGCTGGATGTCACATCTGCTTTTAACATGTGCGCCATTGACACTGACAGACATCCTAAGGACATCATAGTACAGTACCACTGCAAGCACAGTAATGATCCTGTGGACTACAGCAGAGATATGGCCAATAAATGTGAACAGTCTGACACACTCTGGTCAGTCCAGAGGTCTACACAGAACCCCTTAGTGCAAGATATGTGGACCAAGCCTGGCAATGTGGATGTTAACAGCCATGTAGATGGGTATATCATGTAAATACTGATATACATTTCCCCCCATAGGTTATGCATTCACACACCCCTGTCTGTCCTGACACATACTAACCGCTGGTACAGAGATGCCATGGTCACATACTACCCACTAGTTAGTGACATACATCTGTACAGCATCCCACTGCTTTGTCTGACATACATGACTGTTATGGTGACCTGGCAGCAGTACATCTGGCAAGTATCTGGACATAATATCACACTGGGTAAGTACATTAAGCTGCTAGGCATGTAATGAAGCACTGTGCAGGCTACAGGCAGACTGCCATAACACTGGCCTACATTTCTTATGGGGGAATACACATGTACCTGCATATATAGCAGGCTCTACAGGAATGAGAGTAGCAGACACCTGTGTGAAAGTGCATAACCACAACCAATGTGAACACAGCCACAGCCACATATGGTAGCTAGCGTAATATTACAGTACATGGACTATCTGATCAACACCATCCTCATATGTGTCACTCACACACTAACCCTACATATAATGGGCCACTACACAGTGTGGTCTGATGCCTGTCTGTCATATGGGACATGTGTATGTTTGTCCCTACAAACATGTACGCCAATAGGGTAACATACAGTGGAGCAGAATGTAACATCAGATAGAACATGACCAAGAACAATGACATCTACCACAGTCTGTACACAGGCCAAGGTACATATTCACAATACACACACTGTTGACAATCACCATGAGTACACAGACCTCAGTACTGTACACACAACCACAGAATGCCCAGGTTATGTCCTCAAATATAACCCCTACTATACATAACATGTGTAGCAGTCTGATATCTCCCTGGCTTGTTATCAGATATGATGTCACTAAATTATGGTGTACGGAACATATGCATCTCTTACTGCATGACATATGTACAAAGGTTGACAGAGTTGTGACTGGAGGCACAGACACAGGGCCAGTATTGATATGTTGCTGTGATAACCTTATACATTTACTGTTGTAACATGGTTTGTTGTGACATATGTCCTATGAGGGATATAAAGTCAGTAATTCTCATGTCTGTCACCATGTACTGACTGCAGTCCTCACACTATACTTCTGCAGTTCACGGATAGGTGCTCTGTGAGTAACACAAGAAACAAAAGGCACCACACACTGCCCAGTCTGCAGATGACCCTACAGATGGGGGTTTCCTCAGAAACATAGCACTGTCATGACAGGTATTAAAACATGTAGACGAGCCATATCCACACACACCCTTTTAAATCAACATTACTCCAAATGCAGAATGACAACATTTACATTCTGTAGTCATGTTAGGCACACCCCCCTCCTGTGTGTTGGCCTGTTTCCACAGTTTATGTTGTTAGAGGTAAATCCCCAATCCATCTGTGATGCTGTTTGCCAAACAACAGAGCTAGGTCCTGCTCACAGTGAATGAAAAGGCCCAACACCACCATGATGTTCCTAGGTATTGGAGTGTGATTCCATGCAATTGGCTATGGAAATGTTACCACAGCTGTTCCACAAGAAATCAGCTAGAGGAGAGCTGCAATTTGTGCAGAGGTCATCAGCTGATCATGAGAATCACTTACAAATCAAATGCTGCTGCATAAACAAAGCAGGTGTAAGTCTCCACATCCAGCAGAGAGGGAGTGAGAGAGGCAGACAGAGGCAAAGATGAGTCAGGAAGGGGGTGGGGAGTAAAACCTAAGCATGTTTGTGTCACACACTTACCAGTACAGGTTATCAAACCCCTGACTGACTATGTAGGTGACATCACATGTCTATGCAGTTATTGGATGCGGCACATAGCTTACTTGTTGAGGAGCTCTCCAAACTTATATGTGATGGTGAGTGACATTTGCAACAGTGATATGGTAGCGATATGGTAGATGTAGTGCACGTGCCTGTCAGCATGAACAGATGTCAGCTTCAACAGAGCCACACTATCAGAGACCCACACACATTGACACACTTGGCAGGGTCAGGAATACACCTCCTCACTAGTTAGATTGCCACAATACAGTAATGTGCAGGTATCACAGGAACCACAGGGGTTATCCGGAGGTTATATGGGCAAAGGGTATGTGGAGGTGTCTGACATAAGACAGCATGCTTCAGTATGCCAATGGGGGTTGTAGTGAGTGTGAATGTGGTCAAAAGCATCATACACCACACACACAGACACAAGGTGCCAGTACTGACATGCATGCGTGCATTGCTTCACTGGTGTGTACTGCTTGTATATCTAGCCCAACAGCCATGCCATGTCCATCTTTCAGATGGTGACACATATTACCACCATACTTTTACAATGGCTTACTGCTAGCATGTATTATACTGGTGGGAATTGTCTTTGGCACTGCAGCTGTGAGGACTTGGCCCCATCATCGGCAGTAGGGGGCAATGGCCACCAGGTCAAACCTCATCATGCACACATACTGACCACTCTCACACAATATGAAACACACACCAACCTAACACCAACCTAACACACACATACCTGCATATTGTACAAATTCTACAATCTATCCTGCTACCCTGGCCAGCTCTGGCCATCTGTGCTCCACTGGTATTATACCTACACATACGTTACTACATTTCTATATAGGATTTGGGTTGGACACGCCTGCCTGTTACAATGCGTGTACATCAGATTCGGGGGCACACAAGACAATTACTACAATTCTAAATAGGATTGGGGGGCACACCTGACTGTTACTACATTTCTATGCAGGATTGCGGGAAGGGACACACCTGACTGTTTCTACACAGAATTGGGGTGACACCTGACTACTACTACATTTCTACGCTGGATTGGGGGAAGGGGCACACCTGCCTATTTCTACATTTCTACATAGGATTGAGGGGGCACACCTGACTGTTACTACATGCCTACATAGGATTGGGGGGGCACACCTGACTGTTCCCACATGTCTACATAGGGACTGGGAGACACACCTTACTGTTACTACATTTCTACACAGAATTGGAGGGCACACCTAACTGTTACTGCTTTTCTTCACTGGATTGGGGGGGGCACACCTGACTGTTTTTAAGTTTCTACATAGGATTGGGGGGCACAGCTGACTGTTTCTACATGTCTACATAGGATTCAGGGGCACACCTGACTGTTTCTACATTTCTACACAGGATTGGGGGGCACACTTGACACTTTTACACATTTGCTATGACTGTACTGGTATGTCAGGTACTCCATTTCATTCTGTATTCTAACCTATCATGCTGACTAGAGGCATATCAGTGTACTACAGGTCTTAGGTTTGATTGACCTACATATTAGTTTCTGACTTCCTACCCTTCAGAACTAACATCCCACTGCCAGACCTGATGTAGTCTGTCTGTGTAGGCCTGGGGGGGGGGGTACCCATAGGCATCATTCAGAGGCCTTAGCACAGTCTTTGTTTGTGTTTGTCTACACCTGTCCTGCTGGCTGAGACTGTTGTTGGGTATGTGAACCTCCCTGACTGGCATGTGTGTGTCATTTGGACACATGTGGCCCAGCACATTTCCTGCAGTGGGTTTTGTCACCATGTGTAGTAATGGCTACTATGGTGACACCAGTATTTGTTACAGATCTCATGCTGCCACTATAGGTGTCTACTATCTGCTGGCATCCCATTCAGCCACCCGATTCCTTGCATGCTCACATCCATACCACAGATACAAGTAACAATGCATACTACTCCAATCAGCAATTGGTAAGGAGAGTGACTTACCTTGTGGGTGTGCCAGTATTGAGGATGGTGCTGGGAGTTGCCTATGTTGGATGCACATAGTGCACTCCCTATACATGGTTGAGCACAGGTAGTGTCATGTTTAGCATCCCTTTCACACTATGTGAGAGTCAGAGAGATGTGGAGATGTGTCATTCCCTGGGTCCCTACTGCGTCAGTGTATGTGCTATGCGTTGCCTCTTTGCCATGCCCAGGGCATATTGGGCATGCCTCCATCTGCCTACTAGGGAAGGCTCAGGTTGTTCCTCCTCAGGTTCACACTGTGCCTGTGCTGGCCTTGGCATTGGTGAGGGGCTGTGTGGCCCTGCCCCGTGGTGTTCCTGCTGCAGCTGTTTCCACAGGATTATATTGTGTAGCATGGCACCTATGATAACAATTTGGGTACATGTAGCTGGTGAGTACTGCAAGGCTCCACAGGATGTGTCCAGGCACCTTAACCATGAATTGAGCATCCCAAACACATGCTCTATTATGATTATGGTCTGTGTGAGAGCCTCATTATGGAGTTTTTGTTCAGGTGTGTGTGCATTTCTGATGGGTGTCATCAGCCATGGCTCCAGTGCATAACCAGCATCCTCCACTAGGTGACCGTAAGGGATGTCCCCATTGGCAAATCTCTGGTACAGCTTTGTCAGATGCCAGATGTGGGAATTGTGATAGCTTCCAGGGCAGCCAGCACACACATTCATTATAATGCCCTGGGCATCGCACGTGACCTGGCAGTTGATGGAGGGGAAGCCCTTGCGGTTGATGTTGACCCTACCACCGGGTGGTGTTTTGATGCATATGTGCATGCAGTCTATGGCACCCACCACCGCAGGGTATTCTGCTATTTGGTGGAAGAGATGCATTTTGCTGGCAAACACCTCATGGGTGTTGAGGAAATATACGTGCTCACTGGCATGTGCTGACATGGCATCCAGGAATTGGTGGAATACCCTGGATGCTGATGCCTGTGAGATCCCCATGATATCCCCAGTTGGGCTTTCGGAGGTACCTGTGGCTAGTATTCCTAGGCCTGCACATACCTTGGTATCCACTGGGATGGGGTCCCCTCTGTTAGTTCTGTGTGTCAGGCATTGCTGGCAAAACTCAACAATTTGCCATAGGAGGTCCCTGTCCACCCTATAGTGCTGCACTTTCTTCAGCTCATGTAGCCCCTGGTAGGTTACACTGGGTCTGTACACCTTTCTCCGTCTCCTCACTGTGGGTTGCTTGACAGCATTTTCATCCTCACCACCCTCAGCCTCTTCCACATGTTGATGTCTGATAGCTTCTGCAGCCTCTATCATTTTGTTGTTTTTGTTTGTTAAAAGTTCCCCGATTGTATACACCGGTGGTGTAGAGTATGTGGGAAAAAACAGAGGGAAAGGTGTTTGCATAGCTTATAGTAGTGACCTGGGCTGGGCTGGTCTGCTGGCTGTGTAATTGGTTGATTCTGATACTTTTCACCTGCCAGCAATGCTAGTTCTCTTAGATTACCTTCCTACTGCTGTTTTCCCTTCCCATTGCCTTCCTGTTTAAGCCCGGAAGCACACCGTGCAAACACAGTGTTCAAATGTACACAGAGCTGCTATTTCTGGGTTTACTTTTTTTTCCTTTAAAACCCAGTGTGCGGCACGCACACCCACTTAGGCAATGTAAAGAGTGTTAGGCAACCTCAGACATGTCCCCTTGATTGGCTCTGCTAAGCTAAGAGCAAACCCGAGCCACAGAGCTCCAATCCACTTACAGTATGCCTGATACACCCCCTTATGATGCCAGCAAGCTCCTAGGCTTTGAACAAAGTATTCCTGCTCTTACATTTTGGGTGCTGACTAGCATGCAGGGGAAATCAGGGATTCGGTATCATTCCCCTCATTTGCATAGGATTGCCTGCTGATGCATAGTTACATGTCCCACACTGAGCCTCCTCCCTTAGCAACCACTATTCACTGGCCATGTTGTCTTCTGCCTGCCATTATGTATAATGGCAAATTAGTGATTTTGGTTAGAATGCTTATTTTAGGTTGTTTTTCTTATATTCCACTCGATCCCATTTGTGCGCCACTGCCCTACGCTTAAACAGCCGAGATCAGCTAAAAAAATTAAAATTGATTTTTTTTTATTTTTGCAACTATTTTCCATGCCAGTGGCCTTATATTTGGCCATTGGCATGCTATATACACGATATCCACCCTTTATTTGGAGCTGTCATGGCTCCGTTTTGTAGTTTGCAGAAATGTACTCCGTTACTGGCAGAGTACATTTCTGCAAATTACACTAGTACCGCATAGCTGGTTTCTAGCTTTCTGGATCACAAATTCACCTCATTTGCATGGATTTCTCCTGCAAATGGGATAATTTGCATACAGGGGCTGAGTCCGTGCAGGGCTAGTGTAGGAGCGTTCATGAACATCTCTACAGCTTATTCCTGGATTGCACGGAAGACATATTGCCTGCTAGAGCTCCTGCATTAGTCTTGCACACTGTGCAGGGCTTGCTGAATCTGAGGGAATGTCTTCCTTTTTAAAGGTAGGTATTATTGGCAAAAATTAGGCATAGCTATGGGCATGCTCTGTCCTAATAGCTACACCAATATGATCCTGGCTCAGTGGGAGAAGACCTATGTTTTGAAAGGTAACAACTTCATTCTACACATAAAGTTCTATAAAAAGATTTGTGGATGATATATTTCTGCTATACACAGGCTCTTCTAGATTATTCAAGGAATTTATCAAGTACTTGCATTGTACCACTACATACTTGAAGTTTATATATACATTTTCTGTGATGTAAAAGTCATTAGAAATTCAGATAAGTCCTTTTGTATGAGTCTATATAAAAAAGCATGTCAGAAAAACAATCTACTGCATAGTGATAATATTCATCCTAGTCATATTTGTAGAAACCTTCTTAAAGGACAAGAGATGAGAATATCAAGACTGAATAATAACAATGATGATCACTTTACAGCATGAATTCCTTGATAAAGGTTATAAAATAAATGAAGTTGAGCTTATGAAATCAGAAGTCAGCCAACTCAGAAATAATAGAGTGAAACTTTACTTTTCAACAACTGTAGGAACTGATTTGCAGGGATATGTTGAGTTGCATAGTAAACAGAATGTATGTATTTTACTATTTTATACAAGTGATGTTGATACAGTGTGTCAAAAAGTGAAGACAAACTGTCTGATTTTGTTATCAGATGATAAAACAAACAGCTAGTAGCCGAACAACCATGTTTTCATTTTAAAAATAAGAAATCCTTAAAGAGACTCCTTTGCTATAATACCAGGCAAGTGAAAGAAAATCTGTCCGGATGCCTAGGCACTTTTCCATGTAGACTGTGTAATTTTTGAAGGTATATTAACAGCAGCAATAATTTCATACACCTATTCTACAGAGAAGCTATACATTTAATGTAAAAGCTGATTGTTTCACTAGAAACTGAGTATATTTAGCAGAATGTACTATAGAGACTACTTTGCTATAATACCAGGCAAGTGAAAGAAAATCTGTCTGGATGCCTAGGCACTTTTCCATGTAGACCCTATAACTTTTGCAGGTATATTAAATGTAGCAATCATCTCATACATCTATTCTACAGAGAAGCTATATGTTTAATGTGAAAGCTGATTGTTTAACTAGAAACTTAGTATACTTAGCACAATATACTATGTGTTTGTCATTTTATATTGGTATCACAAACCGATCCCTTAGGGAATGTATCTAGGAACATGAAATTATAATGTGTAGATGAGATAAAAAAAGCACACTAGCTAAACATATTAATGAAAACAGAGATTCAAATACTTTTGCTTTTATGATTATAGAGATCGTAGGAGAAGATTTAAGGTTGGGAGATTTTAGAAATAGGAGAGAATAGCGCAATATTTGGTGGATCATTAGATTACAAGCCAATAAAGGCTTAAGTTTAAAGGGGAAGTTCCCTTTAAGACCTTTCCCAAAATCATATGATTTATTTAAATTAATGTATTTAAATGAATGAGTTGAAATTTTGTATTTATATTTGGCAACTATGTCTCTTGCATTAGGGACTGGGTATTGAGTTACCACATGATTTTTGAAATGAACTAATCATTGTGTTTTTAGTGTTATTTAAACAAGGTTTTTTAGTTGTTTTTATGATCTGATGAAGTGCCATATGTAAGTGTGAAAGTGCTAATCAAGATTAAAATTATTTTGCTTTTAGCTGTGTTTGGTTCTTTGTGTTTGCATCTTAGTTTACTTATAAAAAGTAGCAAAAATGTTTAAGTGTATCTACTTAAAGGACAACAATGGGATTCTATTATTAAATGCTCAACTTTTCTGTCCTTTATCTCACTTATTTATAATCCCTGCCCTGAGTAAACAACAACACAGCATTTAAAATATTTTAATTGACTGTTTCTCTCCACTAGAACAGTAGTTTACTGTACTGTGGTGGTTTCACTTTCAAAAAACTTTTATCCCACCCTGGAAAAGTCTCCAATTCATTGATGTCATGAAGGCCACTGAAAACAAATAGTCTTCTGGCCAATTCCCTCCCCAAACTGATATCACCATGACCGTACTAAGAACCCACCCATTCTGTGATATCACAGCTCCCTGGTCCTTCCCCTACCCATACAGAAAGTAAAAGCTAGAACAAGGAAATAGTACATGAGTCAAGTCTCCTGCTTTGAGCTCTCATTCACATCTGGTAACAGCTCAAATTGCCTTTAGCACTTTATCAGCTAGGGAAGTTAGGTATGAGGGGGGATGGGAGATAAGTCAAAGTAGTACAATTCAGGTTTCAGAAAAAAATACTGCAGTTTAGCCATTCTAAAAAGAAGCAGCAGTAAAAAGCACTTTGAAAGTGTTCTGTGGCATTTGCACTGTTTGTGTTTTACATAGTCATTGAATGGCATGAAATGTTACTTAAAACTAACTGGCTGAAAAACAGCAGTGTATGCATGTAAAACCAATGCAGTGACAGGAGCTTTAGGAAAAAAAGAGGCCTGAGTTATGTAACTTTTTACAGATGAGCACTGCATTGTGGGATACCTAGAGGTAGACTAAACAATCAGAATTACTTCAAGATGCCAGATCCCATGTGGTCAGACTCAGAAATTATGTATAAAAATATTTAAAAACCTGTAAATAGTCCCAGACTGGTGTTAAAATGTAGGAAACACCAAACCATGAAGAAGTAAACATGTTTTTCTGTGGATGCGGTTCTCCTTTAAATGATTGTTTGCCTAGGCCTCCTATGGATCCACTGATTTCTTGCCAATATGGTTTATGTGCTCCTGTGTTCCTAAACTAACTATGTTTTGAAAGTAATGGAGGATATAAGGGATAGGGGACATAATGTGGATAAACAGGAGTATGTTCAATAAAGAAATGAGCATTTGGAGAAGACGTCAGGAACTGCATAGTTAATTTATGAAATACTAATATTTTCAAGACTCTCCTCAATAACAAAATCCTTAGAAGTAAAGCTACAGCAACAACAGACCTTCTGATCAATAAATTACTTAATCTTATCAGTTGTACTTGATAGTATTTAAAAACCCTTGGAGATTTTACATGAGTTTAGGAGACTCTAAAACTCTCTTTATGCAATGAAAATTAATGATGTTGGGGAAAATACAGCTGAAGCAAAATGTGCAAGTAACAGATAAATTGTTGTCTGCCCTTACATTGAGGAAGGGATGATAAAGATCCAAGTATCCACTACACAAGCAGTCTGCACTATCCCTGCTGCACTCCAAAAGTCCTGAAGTCCGCAACTAAAACAAATCTCTTGGACAGGACAAGACAATATGTTGTTCTTTAGCTGATGTGGCTATAGAGATTTAAACTTCCTTCTCAAGGAATAAAGAAACCAAATTAGTTTAAAAAAAAAAATGCAATCAACTTGGTTTTGCAAAAAAAAAAAAAAAAACTTTTTATGCAGTGGATGGATAAGTATTCTTGTATACTGAAATTTCAAATTTTGTCAATAGAAAAGTCTTCACAAATAGTTTTACACACCATCAAAATACTGCACGTTTCTGCAGGCTAGTGGGCTATGCTGGTGGTAAAACAGCTATTACAGGCACATGATGTCTTATGTTTTTGGAGTGTAAGGTCCCCATGGATTTCAAAAAATAAATACATGACTGATGAATGGCATTACTGTGCAGTCTAGAGCTGATAAAAGTAAGTTCCTTTTTAAGGTTGGATAGTTCTGTGAATTGCTGATGCAGGAAAGTTAATTAATGTTTGTTATATTAACAACTGCTATGAAATTTGTAACAAAAATTGAAAAGCAGTCAGCTAAACCAATATTAGCATAGTTGAGGGAATGGTGAATGAGATAATGAAGCGTAAGGATAGTAAGTGGGTAAAATAAGTCTTTTAAAGGGAAAATTAAAAGTTTAAGCAAAGTGGGGATATGGGGGTACATTGCAAGACAGGACATATCCTAAGACTGTCATCTACTGGAAATATTAATATTTTTTTCGGTGGAGTGGGTCTTTTGGATAGTACTCTGATTAATATGCATTGGGAAGTAAAAAATTATCTGTAGACCTCAAGTGAAGCAAAGAGATAATAAGTTCTTGATACATGAGGCCTCACTAGAAAGAAGTTATGGGTGGATATTTCTGGTATAAAAATGACAATGAGATGGAGCATCATTCCAACTAATGGTGAAGATGATCCTTGATAAAGAGATAAAGTTGTATATTTTGATTTGTTTTTATTTTATTCTTTGTTGTTGTATTGGTATTTTTGTACTAGTTAGAGTGAACTGTACATATTATTTGCCAGTATTATATTTTCAGGTTGAATAATAAAGTTTGTTACAATAATAACATCATAAAGATATTAATAAGTATCCCCAGACCAAGCATAGAGCTATAACCGTGACATAACTATTTCAAGGCAAATCAACCATAATGTTTATCCTATGATGACTTGATGTTCAAATAATTATTCTTTAGTTCTACCATACAACACAGATTTGCAGTCACTGTGCCATATTGCAGTTTCAAGCAGAACTGCATAATGATGGTGGCATAGTTCATGAGATACTGACACATAGATACTATACTAAAAATGCAGGCTTACAAAATTAAATGACAAACTTGTGGTCATGATTTCAATCTTAAGGAAAAAGAAGACTGGAAATTAATCAGTGCACAGCCATCAGCTAAGGATTGGGAATAGTTTCATGAGCAAGGAACACTGTGTTGTAGGTTTGTATAAAGCTAGTATGGAATAGATTGTGAACACGGGGCTGTGGCTCTAAAGGGCTTAGGTTTGGAGGAGATATGGCAGATAAAAATAGACTACTATTTTTGTTTACTTATGAAGAAAATGAATACTTGAGTAGCACAACATGCACCATTTGGCTGTACTAAATATTTTCAGAATGAGGGAATAGTATTGGGTGGAAGTTGTAAATGCACTTGGCAGACAAAGGATTTTATCTAATATGCAAATATACAATTGTGTTTTAGTTATGTGTACAAAGGTTTTATATTTCAATTTAAAATAAAAACCTGAGTCCCCATGATGCGATCTATTACTTAGATATAGCAAGGGGAACTAGTTGGTAGTGAAGGAATGAGTTCATCTGTAAACTGTAGAGCTCCAGTCCCTATGGTGCCATCTGTTACTTGGATATAGTAAGCATAACTAGTTGATAGTGGAGGAATGGGTATCTGTCACCCACAGAGCTACAGCTCCCATGGTACCATCTATTACTTTGATATAGTTAGTGTAACTAGTATGTAGTGGAGGAATGTGTACCACTGTCACCCATTTCCACAACGTCAGTTTTAATTTGACTACTGAACTTAATAGATATGATGGATGATGGCAACTAAGTTGTATGTTAAGGGTGATGAGTAATGGATTATGAATGTGTGCATATGTGACTGTGTGTGTATGTGTGTGCACGCGTGTTTATGCAGTGGTGTTTAGACAGAAGATGTAGTCTCTGTGATACTATAAATCACTTAGATATTTTTCTTTACATATATTGTTTCTGCATTTATTTATTCATTAACTAAAGTGTAAAGGTTGGATAGTCTGGAAAAGGACTTTTATACCAATGACCCCTAAGCAGATACAAAACACGAAATGTATGACATAGTTGTTAAATATAGTTCACCTACCTTCTAGGATGTGTACCATGGGAACCTTCTTTAAGTACTAATTATTGGTAAGAAGGTTAAATGATAAGCCTGATTCTGAAGAATAATATTACAAAACAGCATAACTACATACAAGAAATGGTGAAGAGTATTATAAAAGCATTACTTTTGAGTCTAGTTATGTATGAATATGTGGTTATTAGTCCAAATTGTGTGCCTGTTTTTGTACATCTGCCTTGCAGATACCACAATCAAAAGATTAGAGATTATGCCAATCATACATGTGGATGGTTCTGTTTTAATCTAATTATCTAGTGTCGATAATACTTTGAAACTGAGCATATTCATAAAGAACATAGTAAGACTGTTGCGGAAGCCCCAACAATTTAAGTAAGCAATAATGCTTGACTGGGTGTGTGTTAATGTATAATTAACACCCACCCAGCAGCGCCAGACCTCTACACCACTGAAAGGGCATTAATTATACACAAACACACACCCTGTTGGTGTTATTGTGCTTAGAGAATGGGATCTCTGTAAAATTGTTGTGTTTTACTTACATTTTTTAAGTACTATACTACTTTTATATATATATTTTGATGCAAAAGTGTTCCTCTGCCTAATGTTCCAAACTTTCTGTAGTATATGCCAATGGTGTTGGAGGAAGCATTTTGCATGAAAAATATTAAAAAATATAATATAGTTCTTAAAAAATAAATAAGCAAGTAAGACAATTTTACAGAGAGACTACTCTCTCTCTCTCTCTCTCTCTCTCTCATACACAGTTTCTTCTGCTTTAACAAACACATATATACATATACACACACAGTCTTCTCTGGTTTCATACTTGCATTCACTCACACAAGCATAACTCTCAACATCTTATGCCAAAAATAATGGTGGGATAAAGCTTCAAACCTAGGACACATTTTAAACATCACTCTTATAAACTTAGACAGTTGCTAGAATAAAATGTCTTGTACTACAATGCATTTTCGGAAAGATATAAAGACTGAAACTCAAATGCTTGTCATTATTTACTGAATTCACTCCTCCTGTATTTGCCGCAAAACTTCAGAAAACAACAAATTTTATGAGGAACAGACAAAAAAGCATGAGGCAATAATCTAGACATTCAGTGAAAATTTGGAGAGCTGAGAGATATGTACACAAGACTGCTCTCTTTCTCATTCTCTCAATCTCACACAGTCTCCTCTGCTTTCATACATGCATTCACTCACACAAGATTGGTCTCACTCTCGATCTGTCTCACACACAGTCTCGGCTGCTTTCATACATGCATTCACTCACACAAGATGGCTCTCACTCTCTCATGATCTCTCATGCAAAGTCTCCTCTGCTTTCATACATGCATTCACTCAGACATGCAGACAGAAACATAAGTGCACTCATACACATACATACACACACACATACACTTTTTTCTGTTTATTTTTTTATACTCACTAAACACCAAAAGCGCTGCTTAGTAAGCATAAAATAATGACGACCATTAGTTTTTTTTTCAGTCCGAGCTCCACAACAGCTTGATATGCTGCCATAAAGAGGGGAACTCGTTTTTTAGTTTGTACATTAATACCCTGCTGGAGAACGTTTATTCTCCAGTCAGCATGCTGATGCAAAGCTTGCCCATTCTCTAAGTGAATTTAAATCTTGTTGCAGATACATACCAGACGGTTTACTTGATTATCAAGAAGGCTACTTCTGTTGTTGTAAACTAAATGATTGCCAATTGTATGTGTATGATATATATATATACATATATATATATATATATATATATATATATATATATATGGTTCCCCTTCAGAAGGTCGATCGGCTGAAATCTCAAAATGCATACGGTCAAGACCATATGCTCGAAATGTTAGAAGCTCGACCTTCTGAATGGAGATCAGCATACAGCCGAAATTTCCCTTTCTGCACTGTAGTGTGATCTTGGAATTAAAATAAATAAATAGGTTTTGTGCTTTCTTGCTTTTTGTTTCTTTTCCTTTCAGAAGGCCAAGCTTCTGAAATTCAAGCATATGGCTTCGGCCATATGCATTTTGAGATTTTAGCTGTTTGACCTCCTGAAGGGGAACTATATATATATATATATATATATATATATATATATATATATATATATATATATATGTGTGTGTGTGTGTGTGTGTGTGTGTGTGTGTGTGTGTGTGTGTGTGTAGAGAGAGAGAGAGAGAGATACTTATACAGATAGAGAGATAGATAGATAGATAGATAGATAGATAGATAGATAGATAGATAGATAGATAGATAGTGAGACAGAGAGAGAGAGAGATCAAAAACCACAGATGTTCAATAATTGACAAGTGGCTTTAATTTCAAGTAAACTAATGAGTTGTAGATAGCAGTCCATGTGTACATGCCTGAAAGTGAAGGAATAAGTAATACATTATCAAAAATAACTGACAGCCAGAAAAATCTTAGATGTGACAGGCAATTGTGCTTAGAAAGGGTTGATAAGGGGATAAACTGACAGATTCTACTGACAGCATTTAGGAGGATGTAAGTGTTTATTCTGTAAAAGAAACAATAAATGAAAAAGCATAATACAGCTTTAGAGTTTATTGATTCAGTCCAGTCCATTCATTGCTTCAAAAGTCAGAAAACTAGTAAGGCTACAACAAAGTTTCAGTTGTTTGTTCAGTGTATTGATGTTAAGCTCTGTGCGTGGATCATAACGGAATGAGAGTAGTCAATTTGAAGGAATACGGTACAAGGACAGATTTATGTACCAATGAAGATGATGCCATTTAATTATGCTGTTTAAGAGGACTCGGGATGTTCACTTTGCATTACTGGACATTATCTAAACTCTATTAAGTACTTAATTGTTGGCTATTTTCAGAGCTCTGCTAATAATTATATTTCATTTTCATTGAGTGCAAGCTGTTTAAAGTTTTGAGGGTCATAGTTTTGCTCCTTATACTCCTGTCTAGCTCAACTATCTTTGCAGTCTTCCAGGAAATGAAGTAAGATAAAATAGATTCCTCTTGAATTATGATTCTGAGAGGCATAACAAAGTGTAGTGTGCTGGATTAATTATTCCTTTTGCATAGATGTTCCTTGCTAAAAGAACGCACCTTGAGGTCTTACTTTAGTTTTCACTTTTCCCATGTGAGACTGATATTTCCTTAATAACATTTTTTCTTAATAGATGAGGACCTATCATGTTATTTGTTATAAATGGTAAGCCATGTACGCAGCTAATTGCTTCTTTAAATGAAGAGCAAGGTTATTTTCTTCCCTCAAAGTAGTCTTTAGTTTCAGTAAAATACTGTTAGTATTTTCATTCACAGTCCATTTCTAAACCCTTTCTATTTTAATTTTAGTCATGGATAATTGCAGTATAATACAAATTAACATTCAGTTCATAGAATCATGGGGGATTACTAGGCTATCAATCCTAGCACTGTTTTTTTTAAGTCTAGCAATGCTTCTAAAAATATTAGCCAGGTTTTAGTTCCATATTTTTTTTTCCCTGGAGGTGAGTATAACTCAGGCATGAGTGATCTGGCATTTACAGTGCACCTCTCTTTAATCGAAAAAAGGAATAGGTGCTTAGGAACCAATAACCAAAAAGTGTAAAGTACAAGCACTCCACCGGTTTCAAGACTAGTAGAAATTTAATGATGTAGATACAAAAATATACATTAACGTTAAAATCAGGTACGCTTTCGTCAACTTCTTCAGATAAGCTTAACACAACACCTTCATTTAAATATCAATTCTACAGTTGATTCCACCCAATGAATGCACACAGTGAATCATAATTACTAATTAATTCTAATCCAATATAATTTGCCTCAAACATCAAACTTCCCTACCACAGTCCCACCTAATAGTAGTATAAAGCAATGGTGCTATTTATTCACATATTAATATATTTAAAGTCATTTTTTAGTATTTGTATTTAATTCATGTAAGGTTTTATAAGTTAAGAGTTTTATATATGTGTGAATTTGTTATATATGTGTGAATTTTTATGGTTTATATACATATTCATTTGATAGGTATCAAATTAATTTATAATTGTAATGCACATTGCACTATATACTACTATGCAGATGTCCAACATCTCCCTTAAGGATGGATCAGAAGATGCTCTCTATGTCATTGTTATGCAGATGTCCAACATCTCCCTTAATGTTGGATCAGAAGATGCTCTCTAGGTCAGTGTTATGCAGATGTCCAACATCTCCCTTAAGGATGGATCAGAAGATTCTTTCTAGGTCAAACACAGATTGCCGTATGCATCTCTTTTCTTAGATTATTACTGACTATATCAGGTTATATAGTTGAAAATACATCAATTTTCTTTGTATCTATATGGCTTTTCCTTCTACAGCAAATATGTGTTTGACATACCTAACCAGTACTTCTTTCCTATAAATATATTCATGACAGAGTTGTCAATCATATATCAGTATCATCTGCTCTTTATCTCTCAAAGAATATGTTTCTGGCGGTAAGGGCTTTTAACCCAAATATAACAGGTTTACTGTCTTCCATTTTTACAAGATCACTGCACCCATTCCATTCTTTCTCAAATCTACTTGTGACATGACTGGCATATTCAAGTCAAAATATTAAAATGAGGTTTAGTGCGGACAGTCTTTCAGTCATTGTTTGAGAAATCTGATTGTTCTGATTGATATTCATTCCAATACTATGCTACATCTTGATCTGGCAATTTCCAAATGGCTTGCTTTTAATGAACATATCTGAAATAGGTTTTGCGAAATACTGTAGTGAAATCTTAATACCATTTATTTATCAAAAGAACAATTCTACAAGTACCAGCTCTTCAGAGAAGACACAGACACAGTCAAATTCTATTTAGCCCCTTTCATTATTTTTTTAATAATCCACACAAGAAATTCATCAGAATCTAACAAACAACTCAAACACATTGTTTACAAATAGAGTCAAAACAGTCAAAACAGTCATGTGGTATGCAAACAACCGGAGATAATATGAGGTTAAAAAAAATGCCTGAACCTAAAATACTTTGTATGAGATAATACGAGGTTAAAAAAATGCCTGAACCAAAATACTTTGTATGAGATTGAACTCATTACAGTTGAGTGCATTTCCAGGCATTGTGCAGTTACCTCATACTGCACCTCTAGACATGAAAAATTGCTTGTTCATATTTGCATTAATAATTCCAAAACCATGCTACATACAAGGTATCAGAATATTTTATCTTGAAGCATTCATGATGACAAACATAACTGTGTTGATATTTGACGTCTGTCAATGAGTGTTTGTAAGAAATGTACGGTGATAACTTAATTTTTTTTTAAAGGCTGAAGTCTCACCCACTGGGGGTTAAAGGTACACTCTCAAAACAGCTGTACTGGAGGGAATGAGTTAAGGCAGACTAGATGCTATTTAAAACTTTTGTGCTAACAAGAAGCATTTAATATCAATATGATCATTGAGCCCTGAGAATTCATTAGCTCTTAACCAGATCTGCCAGCAAAATTCTCAGCACTTAAGCCATACCTTATAATTCCCTGAAAAGTCCTCCAAACTGACAGCTTCCAGTACACTAAAAGTGAATTTCTTAAAACAAGAACAAATCAATGAATGTTTTGCTAATGCATTGTTTTGATCTTTATTTTTGATTGCTAGATTATGCTCATAAATTCTGTGGGCATATTTTCTGAAAGTTTTTCTACACAGACGCAAGGGCATGTTTCACACTTGGCAATATAAATCACTCCAAATGAATTACAGTCAAATCTTCCAAGGAACCAAAAAGATAGGACAAGGGCTTGGATGTAAGTGCAGGAGGTGTTACTTATGAACCTGCATTGCTTGCATCTCCTGCATTTGAAGGTGCTTGGGGTGAGACATCCAGTGGTTTTGGGATGTGAACCTCTTTCCAAAAAGGATTTAATGTTCTGCAATCTTTTATATGTGCATTCACAATGTTCTCCTAAAGTTTTTGCCAAGTCACTTTTACCTAGAATGATTTTCCAATTGTCTTCCAGGATTTCTTTTATTACATTCATGTCAACCGCAATTGGTAAAGGGAATGTTCTTCTAAAGACAGAGTCTGAATTTTATTTTGGAGTGGGTGTGTAAACATCTGCCAAAAGTTGTTCAGTTGCAACTTAATGTAAAATGGAATTGGCTCTGTCTAATCTAAACAATGAAACTTTATTTTGGATTTTTGACAGCCAATCAGGGTCGTACCTCTGTGCTAAGATGAATGATCTCATAATTACATACTCCTTTAGAAAGGTGGCATCATTGCTTGTGAGTCTGCTCAATCTGATAAATTATCCCTTAACAATTCCTTTGTTTTTTTGTCATATGGCATGGATGCATACTATTTTTATGCAAATACTGGTTACCTAAAGTTTATTTTCTACGGATTTTGCTCTCCGTGGTGTAGTTAGTCATGTCTGACTTCAGGTTGATTTCCAGATAGTTGCTCTTGTTCCCATACACACTTTGGGTGAATTTCAAATAAGCTGTGCTGTTCTTGAGGTGGGAGTAAACAATCATAAAATACAGGCAGTGTGCTATGCAGAATAGGACTGTACATACTTTTCTTTCTAACAATATCATTTCAATTGCCAATGTGTGGAATGTCTTGCAAAATGAGTTGTAGACTTAATTTGCATACATACAATCCACTAGGGTCTGGGTAATATTCACCCTCTGTGTTGGAGGGAAAGACAAATCTTTGACTAAAACATCATGATGGTAATTGTTCAAATTAAAGTCACTCAAGCTCATTTTTTTCATGTTGCTGTTCCTTCTTTTCCCCTGTTCTGTTTCTTCCCTCCTTGGTGGTCTTATGCTTCCTGATGGATGCAATAAAAAGGAGCTGGGGAGGGAATAGGGGGTGGTAGTGCCTGGTGTGTGCTGTTGGTAGCTCCAGTGACTGGTTGAACCACATTATTCAAACTGTTTCTCTGCTTTTGATTTGTTGCAGAAACAGTGTTGTTAGCACGGGGTTGGCATCTTCTGTGTTTAAATTAGAGGCATGTAACAGACAAGCTGTACCCTTTTCATAAGCTACTAAGTCTTTCTTCAGTTTATTATTTTTCCTGTTAATAATGGTCACGGAAAGCCTATCTTCTTTTTCTGTAATACCATTATATAAATTGACAAACTGTGTAAATCAATGAGACTGTTTGATTTTCTCAATCAAAAATTTAATTTCTTCTTTCAGACAGCTGACTTTGAGTTTATAATCAGCTATTAAATGTTTCATTAGGTTAATACCCCTATTATTTAACAGTTTGACCTAACTTCCACAGTGGTGCAGCTGTAGCGTTGTTGCCTCACAGCAAGAGGTTCTCCCGTTCAATTCTCTTCTTGGGTTGGGAGTGCCTTCTGTGTGGAGTCTGCATGTCCTCCCCGTGGTTGAGTGGGCGTTCGAAAGACATGCATTGAATGGGCATGCCTTCATTGAAAGTTGGGCGTCGGGCTGGCAACTCGACACCATAAAAAACAACTGCCAATCATTAGTGGACCAGAGTTCCGCTGTGGTGACCCCTAACCAGGAAAAGCCGAAAGACAAACAACAACAACAACAACATTAAACAATTTGACCTGATCTTTATTGAGGGGTCACCAGAATTCACACCTTTCAGAAATTTTCAAACTCTTAGCACAAAAGGTATACATTCAAGGTGTGTGCATTCTCCAAGGTAAAGAATTTCATACTGCCATGTTTCACACTTGGTTACCAAGTTTTCTTGTCTATATTTTTTTAACACCTGTGTTTGATGGTGATTATCATAATCAGTTGCAGTATCAATCTCCGTTCTATTTTGATCTCTAAGACTATTATAAGAGAATGGGTTGACTACTCTTCTGGAGATGAATTCAAATAAATTCTCTGTACCTGTATGTGGTTGCCTCCTGTTGTCACTGGAGCTCCTTGCATCTTGTGCCACAGTCTCAGGTAACCCTTGGGTTTGAGTGGAAGACCCAGAAAGAGGAGAAAAAAAACACATGGCAAGACTCTCACTTTATCGGTTTCCAAAAGTCCACAAACATTAGACATGGTTGCTGCCAGTTTTTGAATAAAATCCACAAGATCCTCAAAGACTGGATATGTGGATAACTCTAAATTAACGACTTGTGTAAACAATTTTCCAAACATGCCGGTGTGCCGTTCAAGACAAAACAGAAAAATCCCCAAAATGGTTTAGAATAAAGAACATAAAACCAAAATAGCAATTCTACAAGTACCAGCTCTTCACAGAAGATGCAGACACAGTCAAATTCTATTTAGTGCTTTCAGTCTTTTTTAATAACCCACACAAGAACTTCATCAGAATCTAACAAACAACTCAAAAATACTGTTTAAAAATAGAGACAAAACCGTCATATGGTATACAAACAACCAATCATTGCCTGTCTTTAGGTAATTTATTCATCCTTTTAAACACTTGTTTACCCTTGGATGGTCATTTTTGTCACATCTCTACCTTTCTCATCATTTGGTTTCAAGTTTTCATTTGTCAGACTATGACAATGTATATTGTTTCTGTAATCCTGATTTTACACTTTTGTTCACCTGAGGTTGTTATTATAGTCTGTATTTACAATTCAGTCAGTTCATTGTCATAGCCATCTCTGGGCACTACATCTAAATTAAACTGTTTGACATATTTGAAACACATTCAAATAATTGAACCATTTCTAGTCATATTACATTTCTTTTAATTAAACTCTGGAAAAATCAATACCCTGCCTGCTTTTTCCAATGATTTATCATACAACGTACATTTTAAGATGAACGTTTAGTTGCAATGGACACATGGCCTTGCATTTAGGACAGTTCTTATGGCAGCACAGTTTAATTTGAAGGAACAGCTTCAGGAGTTTCTATCAGTGACTGTTGACCATGACACTTTTCAAAATTCCTGTTTTCTTGCAATAAGAATGAATGTGACAATTCTGACTGTGAACCTTTCTGGAGAACTATTTCTCATAAACAACATACAATTCTGCAATTTTACAACAGCATCATCTTCTGGCTGGCTGTTAATTTTCTGCTATCCATGTCTACCACAAATCATCTGAATTCCTTACTTAGTACTGCAGATTATTGTCCCCAATAACATCAGATAGTAACTGTCTTAAAATAATTATTTCAATGTGCTAATTACATGTATATTTTGTGGTTATTCTCTCTCTTTAATTTTTCCAAGTCTTTTGGGTTTCTAATACCATGACAGAAATGGATCCCATTCCTAAGTCAAAGTATGATTACATTTTATGAAATTAGTATTGTTTCAGTCCTTGATGTTAGCCAAAAGTGCTGTTTGCAGCACCCACAACTTGTCCAGAACTGACTCCTTCTGCAATTCATACAGAGTTACATTTATCTGTAGCATATCTAATTATGAATGTAATTTCTTTTTTATGACACTCACTGCTCCTACTACTATTGGAATTGTCTGGGTATCCTTCCACATTGCTCTCATTTCTGCCTACAAATCCAGATATTTTAGGACTTTGTGTCTTTCTGCACATAAGACACTGTATTCACTGAGTGCATCAGTTTCAATGATCTGTGCTACTTTTACCTTCTTTTCATGGACTACTACATCTGGTTTTCTCACATCTGTCTTTTGAACTGTCGGCAACGGGGGATTCCATGTGATATAAACTTCATCAGTTTTATAATGCATTGTGCCTCATGTTTCTAGTGCTTCTCAGCTACTTCAGTATTTGTAATGTTTGCATAATCCCCAATGCAAGTCTTGCCACATTATTATGACTTTCAGCATATGGGCCCTCTGACATTAGTGTATCACACCCAGCAACAATATGTGCCCAGTGGTGGCTGGTGACTTCAAATCAAAGGGGGGCTGCAGGAGACAGCTGAATGAGTGGGACCAATGGGAATGGGTGTGGCCAACTAGAAAGGGGTGGAGCTATGCTAAAAAACACAAAAACTGGGACTTTAATTAAATACGCTGCCCTTAATGCTAAACCATCATTATGAGAATCCAATCAAGACAAAATGAACCGTAGAAGAAAAAAAATATTTCAAAGTATTGGCTACATGACAGCTTATGTAATATCTAGATGGAAACAAAAAGGTTGTGAGGCATGAAAAAATAAATTACTTTTTAAATACATTACTGGAATGCCAGTCAAAATCAAGTATAAATAAACAAGCAGCACTCAACTCAAACCACTTCTCCTTGCACTGCAGTTCTAATTATAATTTATATTCATCTTTATAAAAGTACCAAATAACATGCTGAAAGTAGCGATCTCTGAGATACCCCCACTTGTAAAAATGTTTCTTATCCAAAAATAGACCTGCTGCTTAACAACAACTATCTACTTGTTTCATGGGGAAAACATGATCAAAGTAAAAAATGAACAGGAAACAAGCTCAAGATAAATTACTTAAAGGATTATTGCACAGGTTATGGACCAAACTTGATAGATTGGCATTCTGTTTAGTTTACAGTTAAAGCCTGCAAAGATGACTGCAAGTCTCCAACAAATGTAATGAGCTTCTGAAAATACTGTAATCCTGTCCTTTATTACAAATACTGCCATATGCATTTCAATACCTAAGGCTTATACACTATCTAGTTATGTAAATATTCTCTGCAGGGCAACAACAAAAAGGCTTTCAGTGTTGGTAATTCTTTAACAGTATGCTTATTAAAGCTTACTTGCATCTTACAGTCTCAGACAAGCTTACCTGATGGTCATTAAAGCATTGCTACTTAAACACAGAGCAATAGGCACTGCAACAACATGTATTTTCGGAATAAGAAAAAGCTTAAATCAACAGTATAAAAATATGACATAAAGCCAGAACATTCTGAAAAATCAAGGACAGATGAAAAGTCACTGTAGCACTTGTGTCTACCGTGGATGGGGGATACTCTGCACACTTACACTGCATAACTGCGCCTTGCCTTGCTTGGACACATCCAGAGTCACTACGTTGGGGGATGGGGTGCAACAAGTATATCACAATTTTAAATGTCCCTGGCTGATGGTGATGCCCCTGACACATTTGTCATACCTCTCACCCTCAGAGCAAGAAATCTGGACAAAGCAATAAACAGAAGTGGGACAAAGGCCCAAAAATAAGAACAATTTTTAAATATTGCTCTTATAAATTTAGAAAGATAATAGAATAGTAGGTCTTGCATTAGTATGAATTTTCTGAAGGGTATGAAATCTGAAACTCAAATGTCTGTCATTATTTTCTAACTTTAGTCTTTAATAATTTGACACTAATTTGCCAGAAAACCACAATTTTATGAAAAATGGACCAAAAATGTGATGCAAAAATATAAAATAGCTACACAATACAGCTGGGAACCTGTAAAAGAAGGGACACTTTTTTAATATTACTACTGTTAACTTGAGCAGCTGACAAAATAAGATAATCTACATACATTTCTGAAATTAAAAGTAACCTATAACTCTGATCATTACAATTATTTATCCATTGTAAATTCTCCACGTTTTCTTCCAAATTTGCCATTTTGCAAAGGGATTATTAGGGGAAGAGCAACATTTTCAGCCAAAATCAGGGACAATTGAGAGGTTTGGATATACCTAATTCTAAAAAGTACCTCTCACCCTCTTAACGCAGGAAATCTGGGCAAGGCCAAATATATTGGGGGAACATACAAACAGTACTAAAAATTGCTCTTGTATAAACTTAGACAGTTGACAGAATAACAGGTCTTGCTTTAGCATGCATTTTTCTGAAGAGTATAAAGTCTGAAACTCAATGCCTGTCATTATTTAGGACTTCATTCCTAAATTATTTGCCAGAAAACCACATATTTTATGAGGAACAAACCAAAAATAAGAAGCAAAAATCTATTCATTCTGCAAAAATCTGGACAGTTAAGAGATATGGTTTAGCCAGGGCTGTCTGAGTTTGCTGCCTTCCCCCCTTACAAAACCATGGTGGAAGGAGGCCTCCCCCTGCAGTTATTCCAATGTCCCATTACTTGGCTATTTCACCCCATTTACCATAAGCACTGTAATGTGCATACTGCTTTACTTCTACGATTATCTGGATTTCATTTCAAAGTTTTATTTTACATTTTACAGCACAAACACTAATGGACATCTGCTAAACAAAGTAATGCAGTCTCACAATGAAAATAGACTTAGCATTAAAACTTCTCTGTCCTTGAAACTCACATTCACTGAAACAGCATTTAAATCCACATTCAAAGAAAATACATCTGGACAGTGGCAACTAAAGATTAACTTTGGGCTGTTTTCAAATCATAGCCTCCTTGCACAGGAAACTTACATGTGTTCTTTGATACACCTTCTTGATTGTATTACATTATATTCCTTGTATAATACAGTACAGTTGTTAGAGGGCATTTTAAATTTATTGTTTTGAACATTTTTCCAGTAAACAATGAAACAAAATGCATGCACCAATTATGACAAAACTGCCCAGTTCAGAACATTTCCATCATAAAAGTCAACTCAAATTTGTACAGTCCACCATTATCAGTAAATATGCACAATCTCTGCAGGAGTAAAAGTCATCTAAATAATTCCACATTAAAGAGATCTGTAACTAATGAAGAGGTTGCTGTTAGCACATAACTTTATATTTCATTGTTTCATCTACAAATACAGTGACTGTTGCTCTTGAGTAATAAATTGCCTCTGTTAATTAAAAAATGATAAGCTAGTAAAATTGCAATGGGGAATGGATGGCAATCTGAGGACATTCTAAGGACTGCAGCATCCACCCCCTTTAAAAGTACACAACAGTACAGTATCAGTAATGCATTTATATACTATGTGAGTATAACCCACAGCCTTCTGCATCAAAAGCAAGTACACTACCTGTTGTGCTATTAACAATGCAAACAGATTTTGCATAAGCAGCACTAAATATCACTTCAAGCTCTCAGCTCCTTGTAAAATCCACTTGACACTCAACTGTATCTCTCAACTTTGAAGCACACGAACTCTGGAAAATGCCAAAGGTTATTGCGGGAGGGACAAAAGCCCCAAAACTAGGGACACATTTTAAACATTGCTTGTATAATCTTGGAAAGTTGCTAGAATAAAATGTTATGTTACTACTATGCATTTCACTGCCAAGTTTTGAACCCATGACCCTGTGTACTATAGTCAGAGCAACATACCACTATGCCAAATCAGCTGCTTCTGGAAAGATTGGTAGACTGAAACTTAAATGGTTATCATTTAGTGAATTAAGTTCTCACCATAGCTCTCAACCTCCTAGCACAAAACACCTGAACAAAGCCAACAAAGGGGGAATACAGCCCCCAGACATATTCAGTGAATGTATTTCTCACCATAGCTCTCAACCTATTAGCATACAAAAACCTGGTACAAAGCCAATAATGGGAGAATACAGCCCCAAAAATAGGGGCAAATTTCAAATATTGATCTTATAAACAGAAAATCGCTAGAATAAAAGGTTTTGTGTAACCATGTACTTTCTGAAGAATATTAAGTCTGAAATTCAAATGCCTGTCATTATTTAGTGAATTCAAAATCCCACAGGAAAATCACAGATTTTATGAGGAACAGAACAGAACAAAAATATGAGGCAGAAATTTCAAAAGTAGTGGTGGGTAGGGATTTCAAGCTCTTGCTACTTGCTCTCAAGGTAGAGGGTTTGAGTCTAGCCACCAGGTATATTTAATTGGGGCATTTTACACACACACACACACACACACACACACACACACACACACACACACACACACACACACACACACACACACACACACACACACACACACACACACACACACACACACACACACACACACACACACACCAGTTCTACCTGATCACACATACACACCAGTCCTATCTGATCACACATACACACCAGTCCTACATGATCACACACAAACACACACACCAGCCCTACCTGATCACACACACACACACACCAGTCC